>NC_037677.1:61287684-61288368 GCF_003255815.1 Theropithecus gelada
ATATATAATGGAACTATTTCTGTACTATGCATTTTTTAAACTTGTATTTCTTGGTTTTTTTTGTTTTTTGTTTTTTGCCTTTCTTTTTTTTGTTTTTTGAGACAGAGTCTCACTCTGTCACTCAAGCTGGAGTGCAGTGGCATGATCTTGGCTCACTGCAACCTCTGCCTCCCGGGTTCAAGTAATTCTCCCATCTCAGTCTCCCGACTAGGTGGGACTACAGGAGCCCACCACCATGCCTGGCTAATTTTTGTAGTTTTAGTAAAGACAGGGTTTCACCATATTGGTCAGGCTGGTCTCGAACTCCTGATCCGCCTGCCTTGGTTTCCCAAAATGCTGGAATTACAGGCGTGAGCTGGCCTAAACTTGTATTTCTGTGTTTTAACATAATAGTTTTGATATATTATCATATTCAATTGGTTTAGTTCTTTTTCATAATTAGAAAGCTTTTTCTCCCCTATTATTTATACTCTTATTCTCCCAGATCAAGTTTTAGAATCATTATAGATAGTACAAAGATTTTGATAGTAACAATGGTCCTTTGTTCTTCGATAGAACAATAGTTATTTCTCCAATACTACTAATTATATTAACAATTAACAACTAGGTTAACAATAAGAAAAGAAGTATATAAAGTTGATTGATTCATGCTATTGAATTCTTTTTTTTTTTTTTTTTTTTTTT
>NC_037677.1:61288467-61341641 GCF_003255815.1 Theropithecus gelada
TTTTTTTTTTTTTTTTTTTTTTTTTTTGAGACGGAGTCTCGCTGTGTCACCCAGGCTGGAGTGCAGTGGCGCGATCTCGGCTCACTGCAAGCTCCGCCTCCCGGGTTTACGCCATTCTCCTGCCTCAGCCTCCGAGTAGCTGGGACTACAGGCGCCCGCCACCACACCCGGCTAGTTTTTTGTATTTTTAGTAGAGACGGGGTTTCACCATGTTAGCCAGGATGGTCTCGATCTCCTGACCTCGTGATCCACCCGCCTCGGCCTCCCAAAGTGCTGGGATTACAGGGTTGAGCCACCGCGCCCGGCCTTTTTTTTTTTTTTGAAACGGAGTTTTGCTCTTGTTGCCCAGGCTGGAGTGCAATGGCACGATCTTGGCTCACTGCAACCTCCGCCTTTCGGGTTCAAGCGATTCTCCTGCCTCAGTCTCCCAAGTAGCTGGGATTACAGGCATGCCACTATGCCTTGCTAATTTTTTGTATTTTTAATAGAGACGGGGCTTCCCCATGTTGGCCAGGCTGGTGTCAAACTCCTGACCTCAGGTGATCCACCCACCTCGGCCTCCCAGACTGCTAGGATTACACTGCGCCTGATCTTTTTTCTTTTCTTTTGGTTTTTTTTTTTTTTTTTTTGAGATGGAGTCTCACTCTGTCGACTAGGCTGGAGTGCAGTGGCACAATCTCGGCCCACTGCAACTTCTGCTTCCCAGGTTCAAGCTATTCTCCCACCTCAGCCTCCTGAGTAGCTGGGATTATAGGCACCAGCCATGATACCTGGCTAATTTTTGTGTTTTTGTAGAGATGGAATTTCACCATGTTGGCCAGGCTGGTTTTGAACTCCTGACCTCAGATGATCTGCCCACTTTGGCCTCCAAAAGTGCTGGGATTACAGGCGTGAGCTACTGTACCAGGCCTAGAGCCTCTTAAAGGTTAAAAAAAAAAAAAAAAGGTTTTCTTTCTCAAATTTATTTTTTCTTCAAAAACGATCAAATTCTTAGAGAACATATAGAAATTGAGAGAATCTATAGTCTATGGCAAATATTTCTTAAACTTAAAAAAGTGAAAATAGACCAGGCACAGTGGCTCACACCTGTCATCCCAGTGCTTTGGGAGGCCAAGGTGAGGATTACTTGAGGTCAGGAATTTGAGACCAACCCGGGTAACATAGCCAGATCCCATCTCTAACAACAAAAAAATTAGTTGGATATGGTGGTGTACACTTATAGTCCTAGGTACTCAGGAGGCTAAGGTGAGACGATCATTTGAGCCCAGAAGTTTGAGGTTACAGAGAGCTATGATCATGCTACTGCACTCCAGCCTAGGTGTCAGAGCAAGACCCTATTTCAAAAAAGTAAGAGGAAGGAGAAGAAGAAGGAGGAGGAGAAGAGGAAGAAGAGACAACTAAGAAGAAGGAGAGATAAAGAAAGAAAGAGGAGGAGTAGGAGGAGGAGAAAGAGGAAATTAAATTCCATTGTCATGGAACAAATTACTAAATTTTTGGCCAGGCTTGGTGGCTCACACCTGTAATCCCAGCAGTTTGGGAGGCCAAAGTGGGTGGATCACCTGAGGTCAGGAGTTCGAGAACAGTCATGGCCAACATGGTGAACCCTCATCTCTACTAGAAATACAAAAATTATCTGGTTGTGGTGGAGGGTGCCTATAATTCCAGCTACTCCAGAGGCTGAGGCAGGAGAATAGCTTGAACCTCGGAGGCAGACATTGTAGTGACCAGAGACTGTGCCACTGGACTCCAGCCTGGGTGATACAATAAAATTCCATCTCAAAAAAAAAAGGAAAAAAATTACTAAGCTTTCACACTTTTAGATGGGGGCTCTACAGGGCCTCATTGCCATTTTCTCTTTAATACCTCAGATAAAAGGTCAGCAGAAATGTTCAATTTGAAGTATTTTCCTGTAATTCTATGGCAATGATTTAGAGTCTCATCTACAGTTGTTCCTAACAATGTCTTTACTCCTAACAAGTTTCCTTATTATGGGACAAAGTGTTAGCTCTCCAAAACTAACCAGGAAACAGGACAATAAAAAGAGAGCTGTTGCTTGTAAATGGGAAGCGTAAAGGGTGAGTGGCAACTCACAGAGAACAGCTTCCTGCTCCCTACATCTCTTTTTGAAAATGATTCTGTCAAAGATATTTCATTATAGTAATGTAATGGTTTCTATTATAATTGGCTCCCATTTCTTTTTTTTGGATTACAGGCATGAGCCACCGTGCCAGGCAATTGGCTCCCATTTCAAAAGAAGTCTACCACGATGGAAAAGAATGTCAAGAGTATCCAAAAGTTATTCATTTATATGTTCTTGTTTGTAATTTATAAAGACTTTCAAGATATGATTTCATTTTACCATCTTGCTTTTATAACCTGTACTATAGTTTGAATATTTTTCCCCTTTAAAAATCCTATTGAAATTTAACCTTTGGGCCAGGCGTGGTGGCTCATGCCTGTAATCCCAGAACTTTAGGAGGTCAAGGCGGGTGGATCACCTGAGTTCAAGATCAGCCTGGCCAACATGGTGAAACCCCTGTCTCTACTAAAAATACAAAAAATTAGCTGGGCGTGGTGGCGGGTGCCTGTAATCCCAGCTACTCAGGAGGCTGAGGCAGGAGAATCGCTTGAACCCAGGAGGCAGAGTTTGCAGTGAGCCGGGATCGCACCATTGTACTCCAGCCTGGGCGACAAGAGAGAAACTCTGTCTCAAAAAAAAAAAAAAAGGAATATAATCTTCAATGTGGCAATATTAAGAGGTGGAGCCTTTAAGAGGTGAGTGGACCATGAAAATTCTGCCCTCATTAATGGATTAATACATGCATATATTGATAAACTAATGAGTTAATGGATAATGGGTTCTCAGGGGATGCAACTGGTGGCTTTAAAGAAGAGGAGGGGAAACCTGAGCTAGCATTCTCAACCCCTTGCCAATTTATGCTTGCACTGCCTATGGACTCTGTTAGAGAGTCCCCACCAGCAGGAAGGCTCTCATCAGATGTAACCCCTTGACTTTGGACTTCTCAGCCTCTATAACTACAAGAAGTAAATTCCTTTACTTTATAAAATACCCAATTTCAGGTATCCTCTTATAAGCAACAGAAAATGGACAACTGCCCTCTTACAGATAAAATGTCTATCTTCTGCTTTTGATTATGTTTCTTTAAACTAAATATACATTTTCTTTTTTCTTTTTTTTTGAGACAGGGTCTCACTGTGTCACCCAGGCTGGAATGCAGTGGTGTGGTCTGGGCTCACTATAACCTCCACCTCCTGGGTTCAAGCTATTCTCATGCCTCAACCTCCTGAGTAGCTGGAATTTCAGGTGCCCACCACCATGCCCAGCTAATCTCTGTATTTTTAGTACAGATGGGGTTTCACCATGTTGGCCAGGCTAGTCTAAACTCCTGACCTCAAATGATCTGCCCCCCTCGGCCTCACAAAGTGCTGGGATTAAAGGCATGAGCCACCACACCCAGCAATTTATACATTTTCTAGATGTCTGTTATTGCTTCATTTCCTGTTGCTGAGCCTTGCTTTGTTATTTTAATAAAGCGTAAATAATACCTCCAGTGGAACTGGGTTTACTCTTATGACTGATTAACCACACCCTCCTAATTAGAGATTTACTAGTCATTCAGAGAGTAGTATAGTCAGCATCAAAATATTGTGCCACAGGTATATATATAAACACTTTATAAAATAAAAATACTTTAGGAGGCCAAGGCGGGTGGATCACAAGGTTAGGAGTTCGAGACCAGCCTGGCCAACATGGTGAAACCCTATCTCTACGAAAAATACAAAAAATTAGCCAGGCATTGTGGCACACACCTGTAGTCCCAGCTACTCAGGAGGCAGAGGCAGATGAATCGCTTAAACCTGGGAGGCGGAGGTTGCAATGAGCCGAGATTGTGCCGCTGTACTCTAGCCTGGGTGACAGAGTGAGACTCCGTCTCAAAAAAAAAAAAAAAAAATTCTGAAAAAATAGCCAAGAAATTTACCAATCACGATGTCTACTTTTCATCTCTATGAGATTAATACACTTATTATTTAGTAAGAAAGTCCTCATAGTTACAAACGTACTATTTTCTGTTTTCACCAGCTCACAAAAGTCTTCCTCCTCCTCCCCTACCCAACCAATAACCTTCAAATATTCGAATTATGCAAGGAAAATTTAGAATGAGGGGATTCTCAGAGGAAAGATTTATTGTTTTTCAGAAAACAGTCAAGAGCTTTTAAGAGCCATCTGCAACAACAGGGATGGTTAACTATAGTGAATATATCCAATGGAATACTATATAGTTTTTGTTTTATATTTTTTCTAGAATACTATATCATTTTTAAAAATAATGACATAGGGTGGGTGCAGTGGCTCATGCCTGTAATCCCAGGCATGGGATTTGGGAGGCTGAGGCGGGTGTATCACCTGAAGTCAGGAGTTTGAGACCAGCCTGGCCAATATGGTGAAACCCCATCTCTACAAAAAATACAAAAATTAGCTGGGCATGGTGGCACCTGCCTGTAATCTCAGCTACTCGGGAGGCTGAGACCAGAGAATCTCTTGAACCCAGGAGGCGGAGGTTGCAGTAAGCTGAGATTGTGCCACTGCACTCCAACCTGGGCAACAGAACAAGATTCTGTCACAGAAGAAAAAAAAAAAAAAGACATAAATCTATCTTCACTGATGTGAAAAGATATTTATGATACATAAACTGATAAAAGGAGGTTATAAAAACATTTTTTGTTTAACATAAGAAAATAAAAGGCTAGGTGCAGTGTCTCACGTCTGTAATCCCAACACTCTGGGAGGCCGAGGTAGGTGGATCACAAGGTCAGGAGCTCAAGACCAGCCTGGCCAACATGAGAAACCCCATCTCTATTCAAACTACAAAACTTAGCTGGGCGTGGTGGCGGGTGCCTGTAATCCCAGCTATTTGGGTGGCTGAGGCAGGAGAATGGCTTGAACCGGGGAGGTGGAGGTTGCGGTGAGCCGAGATTGTGCCACTGCACTCCAGCCTGGGTGATAGAGCGAGACTCTGTCTCAAAAGCATAATAATAAAATAAAAATATAAAATAAAATAAGAAAAGAAAGACAGTGTCTTGGTGTTGAACTCAAAATAACTAATTTTCTTCATTTTTAAAAATTTTGATATTTTAACAATTAGCATTTTTTATTTTCATAGACAAAACAAAAAGTATATTCCTATTTTTAAAAAATAAATATGAGTTGTTTGGTGATGAGAAAACAGTGTCCCTCTCTCTTTCTCTCCCTCCCTCCCTCTCTACCTTTCAATTCTTCTTGCTTCTGATTGGCTTGCTACTACATACAGGTTCTAACCCCAAGGTGGGAAAGATGGCTGCCCCCAGCTCCAGACTCCAAAAGTATACCCACAATTAACTGCAGCAGATAGAGATGATTTTCTTTATTAGCTCTAGCAGAAAAGTCACAGTGCAGACTATCTTGACTTGCATCAGGAACCAACAATGTGGTGGGAAGTGAGCAGGGGTAGCTAGGGAATGTAATTTTCTGATGGGACAAGTCTTGGTCACAAGGTATCTCCTATAGCCAGGGAGGAGAGGGAGTGAGTCCACACTGAGTTCCTTCCCAGTAGGACAGACTAGTTTTATCATCCTGAAGGAAAGAGGAAGGGTTGCTGAAAAGACTGAAAGAATAGATACATATTACAATATTTATTCTAGACTCTCATATTAATAATAAATTTTAAAAGGAGGCCGGGCGCGGTGGCTCAAGCCTGTAATCCCAGCACTTTGGGAGGCCGAGACGGGCGGATCACGAGGTCAGCAGATCGAGACCATCCTGGCTAACACGGTGAAACCCCATCTCTACTAAAAAAATACAAAAAACTAGCCGGGCGAGGTGGCGGGCGCCTGTAGTCCCAGCTACTCGGAAGGAGTGAGGCAGTAGAATGGCGTAAACCCGGGAGGCGGAAGCTTGCAGTGAGCTGAGATCCGGCCACTGCGCTCCAGCCTGGGCGACAGAGCCAGACTCCGTCTCAAAACACAAAACAAACAAACAAACAAACACAAATTTTAAAAGGAATTTCACACTGGGTTTTTCAGTGTTTGAGAAGTGGAAGGCACCATTCAATATCAAAACCACAATACTTATTCATTCAATAAATATTCATCAAGTATCTACTATGTGCCCAGTAGCGTATATGCTACTGGGATGGGAAGTAAGCAAAAAGCAAACAAGTAAAATATCCCTACTCTCAAGGATCATACATGTTCAGACATCAGCAACAACTCTGAAAAATGAGTCTGGAATTGTCCTCTGGCTGGAAATTTTATTGCAGTAGTTGAGATGAAAGAAAATGCACTTTGACTTTCATGTAATTATTTTTTCACTTGTCTGTGAATACCATAATAAGATTCTATTCTTAAAAGAAACTAAGCTAAGCCATGAGATTTACAGGCAAGTGAGAGGAGTACTGGCTTTTGTGCCTTGATATTAATGGAAAATTGCATTATCTAGACACACCCCAAGGTGTTCTGCAGCATTCTTGACTTTTAAACTTTGTTACTTAACCTGCCCTTACAGTGACACTGGGCAAATCAATCTTGGGGTGCATATTTAATTTCAAGCAAAAATTCTTTTACAGTTGACTCAGCAAAGAACAAAATTCTTTTTTTTTTTTTTTTTTTTTTTTTTGAGAAGGAGTCTCACTCTGCCGCCTAGGCTGGAGTGCAATGGCCGGATCTCGGCTCACTGCAAGCTCCGCCTCCCGGGTTCACGCCATTCTCCTGCCTCAGCCTCCCGAGTAGCTGGGACTACAGGCGCCCGCCACCGCACCCGGCTAGTTTTTTGTATTTTTTAGTAGAGACGGGGTTTCACCCTGTTAGCCAGGATGGTCTCGATCTCCTGACCTCGTGATCCGCCCGTCTCGGCCTCCCAAAGTGCTGGGATTACAGGCTTGAGCCACCGCGCCCGGCCAAGAACAAAATTCTTTTTACAGGCCAGTAGGTTAAGGTACATGGATCAGAACAAGATATTCATCTTGTTTCTTGTTAGTGTTTATTCTTGGCATAGCGAACACCTAACACTGAGTTCAAAAAGCTTTAGAAGGAGAATCGAAAGCAAGTTTTAGCTAACATATTTTTATGCTTTAAAAAAAAAAAGTGTTAAGAATGGCTGGGCACAGTGGCACATGCCTGTAATCCCAGCACTTTGGGAGGCCGAGGCAGGTAGATCACGAGGTCAGGATATTGAGACCATCTTGGCCAACATGGTGAAACCCTGTCTCTACTAAAATACAAATAATTAGCTGAGCATGGTGGCATGTGCCTGTAATCCCAGCTACTTGGGAGGCTGAGGCAGGGGAATCGCTTGAACCAGGGAGGTGGAGGTTGCAGTGAGCTGAGATCGTGCCATTGCACTACAGCCTGGCGACAGAGCAAGACGCCATCTCAAAAAAAAAAAAAAAAAAAAAAGAACATAGCAATTGTAATTCCCTACCATAGTGACTCTCAACTTCAGCTACACGTAAGAATCACCTTTTGAAAACTACTGGAATGGGGGTGGAGCTGGGTGCCGTGGCTCACACCTGTAATCCCAACACTTTGGGAAGGGGAGGTGGGTGGATCACCTGAGGTCAGGAGTTCGACCAGCCTGGCCAACATGGAGAAACCCCGACTCTACTAAAAATGCAAAAAATTAGCTGGACATGGTGGTGCATGCCTGTAATCTCAGCTACTCTGGGGACTGAGACAGGAGAATCACTTGAACCTGGGAAGCAGAGGCTGCAGTAAGCCAAGATCCCGCCACCGCACTCCAGTCTGGGCAACAGAGCCATACTCTGTCTCAAAACAAACAAACAAATAAATAAATAAACTACTGGGATGGGGTTGAAGGGTGGGGATTAAACATTGATATCCTTTAAAAAGAGCAGTGTAGGCCGGGCACGGTGACTTATGCCTGTAATCCCAGCACTTTGGAAAGCCAAGGTGGGCAGAGGTTAGGAGTTCAAGACCAGCCTGACCAAGATGGTGAAACCCTGTCTCTACTAAAAATACAAAAAATTAGACGGGAGTGGTAGTGCACGCCTGTAATCCCAACTACTCAGGAGGCTGAGGCAGGAGAATTGCTTGAACCTAGGAGGTGGAGGTTACAGTGAGCCGAGATTGTGCCATTACACTCCAACCGGGGTGACAGAGTGAGACCCCGTCTCAAAAAAAAAAAAAAAAAAAGGAGCAGTGTAGGTGATTTTAATACACAGCTACAGTTGAGAACTGCCTAAAGAATAAGACAGACCCAGGCTGGGAGCGGTGGCTCAAGCCTGTAATCCCAGCACTTTGGGAGGCTGAGATGGGCGGATCACGAGGTCAGGAGATCGAGACCATCCTGGCTAACATGGTGAAACCACGTCTCTACTAAAAAAAATACAAAAAATACTAGCCAGGCGCGGTGGCGGGCACCTGTAGTCCCAGCTACTCAGGAGGCTGAGGCAGGAGAATGGGGTAAACCTGGGAGGCGGAGCTTGCAGTGAGCTGAGATCGTGCCACTGCACTCCAGCCTGGGCAACAGAGCGAGACTCCGTCTCAAAAAAAAAAAAAAAGACAAACTCAATAGAGGAGAGAAAATGGTGGACATTTTGAGTCTAGACACACCTTAGTTTCTTTAAAGAATAGGCTCTTAAAAGACAGTGGAAAAATAATTACATGAAGGCCAAAAGTGCATTTTCTTTCATCTCCGCTACTGCAATAAAATTTCTAGCCAGAGAACAATTCCAAGCTCACTTTTTGGAGTTGTCTCTGATGTCTGAATATGTATGAGCCATGAGGATAGGGATATTTTGCTTGTTTGCTTTTTTTTTTTTTTTGAGGCAGAGTCTTGCCCTGTTGCCCAGGCTGGAGTGCAGTGGCACAATCTCGGCTGACTGCAATCTCTTCCTCCTCGGTTCAAGTGATTTTCGTGCCTCAGCCTCCCTAGTAACTGGGACTACAGGCGCCTGTCACCATCACGCCAAGCTAACTTTTGTATTTTTTTTTTTTTTTTTGAGACGGAGTCTCGCTCTGTCACCCAGGCTGGAGTACAGTGGCCGGATCTCAGCTCACTGCAAGCTCCGCCTCCCGGGTTTACGCCATTCTCCTGTCTCAGCCTCCCAAGTAGCTGGGACTACAGGCGCCCGCCACCACGCCCGGCTAATTTTTTGTATTTTTAGTAGAGACGGGGTTTCACCGTGTTAGCCCGGATGGTCTTGATCTCCTGACCTCGTGATCCGCCCGTCTCGGCCTCCCAAAGTGCTGGGATTACAGGCTTGAGCCACCGCGCCCGGCCTAACTTTTGTATTTTTAGTAAAGACAGGGTATCTCCATGTTGGCCAGTCTGGTCTCGAATTCCTGGCCTCAAGCGATCCCCCCATGTCGGCCTCCCAAAGTGCTGGGATTACAGGTGTGAGCCCCTGCACCCAACCTGCTTTTTGATTACTGCCCACCCCAGATTCCATTGCTGGCCTGATTGTCATCAGTAGATCACTTTAACTCTTACCGTGTGTATACTTTTATTTTATTATTATTATTATTATTTTTGAGACAGAGTCTCCCTCTGTTGCCCAGGCTGGAGTGCAGTGGCATGATCTCGGCTTACTGCAACCTCTGCCTCCCAGGTTCAAGTGATTCTCCCGCCTCAGCCTCCTGAGTAGCTGGGACTACAGGTGCCCACCACCACGCCCGGCTAATTTTTGTATTTTTAGTAGAGATGGGGTTTCACTGTATTAGCCAGAATGGTCTCAATCTCTTGACCATGTGATCCGCCCACCTCGGCCTCCCAAAGTGCTGGGATTACAGGCATGAGCCACCATGCCTGGCCGCCTACTTTTAAAAGAAAGGTAAATAATTCTACATTCATTCATTCATCTTCTCTCCTTTCATTCTTTTTCTTTCTCCCTCTTTTCTTTCTTGTCCATTCATTCAATCACTCATTCATTAAACAAGCATTTAATGAGGGCAAGTACTATCCTAAGTAATAAGGATACGGACATAGAATTCATACATTCATTCAAGTATTACAGCATTAATAAGGTAGCACATATAAATTAGTCATCTGGAGATTTTCCAGTAAAGTTCAATTTTTAAAAAGATAGCTGCAAAAAAATATACACCAATTTTCCCTCTTTCTGTAAAAAATTGTGTTTAAGTTTGAGTTGTTGTATTAAGCAAACATCAATGTTCCTGACCTATTGTGCTGTTAATGAGTCACATAGTAAGTATCCGTCACAAATTTTTCATTTCTCATATATTGAATGCAAGAATGTAAACACCTATAATTCATTAGGTCTCACATAAGAAGAGATTCAAAGACACTACCTACTTTAATTAGGAGTTATCCAAAGTTAAGATTCTCCAGACGTCTTTGAGTATTTTGTCAAGTTCTGTTACTTCCGATATACTGAATCTCGCCCAGGGAAGTGAGCAGTATAGTTTGATCTTTAGCTACTATAAAATTCCCAAATCAGGTTACTGTGTAGGTAAAGGCAGAACAGAAGATGGCTTGAAAGTAAGCAGACACTTTACTCTTTTTTTTTTTTTTTTTAAATGAGACTGGGTCTCGCTCTGTTACTCAGGAAATGGAGTGCATTGGCGCGATCATGACTCACTGCAGCCTTAACATCCTGGGCTCAAGCGATCCTCCCACCTCAACCTCCTGAGCAGCTGGGATTTTTTTTTTTTTTCTTTTTTGGTATAGATGGAGTTTTGCTATATTGCCCAGGCTGTTTTCAAATTCCTGGGCTCAAGCGATCCTCCCACCTTGGTCTCCCAAAGTGCTGAGCCACCATGCCTGGCTAACACGTTCATGCTGTTTTCTCCCCTTTTTACGCTTCAGGTTGCAGCTTAGCAGCTGGTCAAAAACCTACTTCAACGACCAACTCCAAGACTATGGCTGTTAAATCCTCCTGGGGAGTTGGGCATTATCATAGCATAGAAGTAGTTATTGATAATTTTTTTTTTTTTTAGACGGAGTCTGTCTCTGTCACCAAGGCTGGAGTGCAGTGGTGCAATCTCGGCTCACTGCAACCTCCGCTTCCCGGGTTCAAGCTATTCTCCTGTCTCAGCCTCCCAAGTAGCTGGGACTACAAGCGCCCGCCACCAGGCCCGGCTAAGTTTTGTATTTTTAGTAGAGACAGGGTTTCACCGTGTTAGTCAGGATGGTCTCGATCTCCTGACCTCGTGATCCCCCCACCTTGACTTCCCAAAGTGCTGGGATTACAGGCGCCCGGCCGTTATTGACAAATTTAAAGCTAAGAACAAACACAGGCTCACCTCACCCACAGAAGCACCACAGTCATTTTTATGCAGTAGTGTATCCACCTAAAACCAGAGGACAAAAAAGAAATATTTTGAAGTAAAACCAACAACAGAAGGAAAACAGCAGGAGGGTAGGAAGAGAGAATAATCTTTCTGTTAAGAACAGATTCAAAGCTAACGGGTTCCAAGAGGGCAAGCCATTTCCATAGCATAAAGCTCCTGGCAACCAATAATTTTTATATTGCTATCACCACATAATTGTGTTTGTAATGAAGAGTGAGTTTGCTTACAAAAAGAAAAATACATTCGAAGGAGAATCAACATGAAGAGAATAAAGTATAGCAGGTTCTCAAATAATGTCATTTTGTTCAGTGTTGTTTCCTTAGAATGAGGAGAGAAAAAATTTGATTCCCAGCCAGGGCCACCAACTGTGTGGAGTTTGCACATTCTCCACATGTCTGCATGGGTTTTTTCCAGGTATTTCAGTTTCTTCCCATGTCCCAAAGATGTGCATGTTAGGTTCAGTGATGTGTCCACATCGGCTCAGTCTGATTGCTGGTGTATATGTGAGTGCACCCTGATGGAATGGCATTTTTTCCAGGGCTAGTTCCTGCCTTGCACCAGTGCTGCCCAGATAGATTCTGGCCACTATAATTGGGAACATAATTATCTTACTTGGCCGAGTGTGGTGGCAGGCACCTGTGGTCCCAGCTACTTGGGAGGTTGAGGCAGGAGGATCACTTGGGCCTGGGAAGTTGAGGCTTCAGTGAGCTGACATCATACCACTGCACTCCAGCCTGGGCAACAGAGCAAGACCTTGTCTCAAAAAAAAAAAAAAAAAAAAAAAAAAAAAAAAAAACCTCACAAAATTACTTGTTTTTATCAATCTTTCTTAAATGTATGTGTAGCTCACATTTATTTCAATGTTTAACATTGGAAGTGTTTTAATCTTTATAAGTTTGGTTGACATTGTTGTGACATCAATTAGCTTATGGTAAAATTGGTTTCATAGTATTTTGAAGTTTTCAAGAACCTGTTGATGATAAGTAAGGACTTACTGTAATTCTAGGTCTAGGGATGCTTATGGTCTGAATATTTGTGTCCTCCCCAAATTCTTACGTTACTACTATATCTTCCCATTGTGATGGTATTAGGAGGTGGTGCATTTGGGAGGTAATTAAGGTAGATGAAGTTATGAGAATAGAGCCCTCATGAATGGGATTAGTGCCCTTGTAAGAGTCCTGGGAGGCCAGGTGAGGTGGTTCACACCTGTAATCCCAGCAGTTTGGGAGGCTGAGGCAGGTGGATCACCTGAGGTTGGGAGTTCAAGACCAGCCTGACCAACATGGAGAAACCTCATCTCTACTAAAAATACAAAATTAGCTTGGCGTGGGGGCACATGCCTGTAATCCAAGTTACTTGGGAGGCTGAGGCAGGAGAATTGCTTGAACCCGGAAGGTAGAGGTTTTGGTGAGCCGAGATTGTACCATTGCACTCCAGCCTGGGCAATGAGTGAGAAACTCCTTCTCAAAAAAAGAAATTCACCATCCATAACCTTGGGTCGAACATATTTCAATGATATTTAATTTCCATGCATATATTGAAAGGTTAAAAAAAAAATCACTGAATCAGAAGGAGGAAAAGAATTTTTGATAATAAGCTTTAGGAGATACAAATATGCAGATATGTAATTTGCTCTGGTAACCTCCAGAAGTGTATATACACAGGCATTTCTAACAAATATAGACAAATTTTTTACTCACTGTTATGGGCTGCATATCCTGTAGTGGCCATGATGTCAGAAAATCCATGGTCATATCCCCAAAGTCGATATTGCTGCCTGGTTTCCCAGTTGTAGTTGCAGCGTGGTGATACAGCAATATTACAGCTTAACAGAGGCCTCTAGCAACAGCAAGTGATCTGGTGCAGAGTTTCTCACACTTTATGGTACACAAGAACCATCTTATGTACACCACAAAGTGTGCATAAGATGGCTTTGGTGTGGTGGCTCATGCCTGTAATCCTAGCACTTTGGGAGGCTGAGGAGGGTGGATTGCTTGAGCCCCGGAGTTTAAGACCAGTCTGGACAACATAGTGAGACTCCCTCCATCTGTACTAAGAATACAAATTAGCTGGGCATGGTGGTGCACGTTTGTAGTCCTAGCTACTTGGGAGGCCGAGGTGGGAGGATCACTTGAGCTTGGGAAGTTGAGGCTATAGTGAGCCACGATCTCGCCAAGACACCTTTTTTTTTTTTTTTTTTTTGAGACAGAGTTTTGCTCTTATTGCCCAGGCTGGAGTGCAGTGGCACAATCTCAGCTCACTGCAACCTCCGCCTTCCAGTTTCAAGCGATTCTCTTGCCTCAGTCTCCCAAGTCGCTGGGATTACAGGCTCCCGCCACTAAGCCCAGCTAATTTTGTTTTTGTATTTTTAGTAGAGACGGGGTTTCACCATATTGGTCAGGCTGGTCTCGAACTGCTGACCTTGTGATCCACCCGCCTCGACCTCCCAAAGTGCTGGGATTACATGCGTGAGCCACTGTGCCCGGCCTTTTTTATTTTTATTTTTTTCAAGACAGAGCTCTGTCGGCTAGGCTGGAGTGCAGTGGCACGATCTTGGCTCACTGCAACTTCTGCCTCCCGGGCTCAAGCCTCAATTCTCCTGGCCCAGCCTCCCAAGTAGCTGGGATTACAGGCATGTGCCACCATGCCTGGCTAATTTTTGTATTTTTAGTAGAGCCGGGGTTTCACCATGTTGGCCAGGCTGGTCTCAAACTCCTGACCTCGTGATCTGCCTGCCTCGGCCTCCCAAAGTGCTGGGATTACAGGCTTGAGCCACTGTGCCTGGCTTTTTTTTTTTTTTTTAGACTGAGCTTCCCTCTTTCACTCAGGCTGGAGTAAAGTGGTGCAATCTCATTTCACTGCAACCTCCGCCCCCCGGGTTCAAGCGATTCTCCTGCCTCAGCCTCTCGAGTAGCTGGGACTATAGGTGCCTGCCACCACGCCTGGCTAATTTTTGTATTTTTGGTAGAAATGGGGTTTCGCCATGGTGGCCAGGCTGGTCTCGAACTCCTGACCTCAGGTGATCTACCCACCTTGGCCTTCCAAAGTGCTAGGATTACAGGTGTGAGCCACTGCTCCCAGCCCCAACACACTTTGTTTTTGGTTTTTGGTTTTTGGTTTTCTTTTTTTAGACAGAGTCTTACTCTGTCACCCAAGATGGAGTACAGTGGTGTGATCTCAGCTCACTGGAACCTTCGCCTCCTGGGTTCAAGCAGTTCTCCTGCCTCAGCTTCCTAAGTAGCTGGGATTACAGGCGCGTACCACCACACCCAGCTAATTTTTGTATTTTTAGTACAGACAAGGTTTCACCATGTTGGTGAGTCTGGTCTCGAACTCCCGACCTTGTGATCCGCCCGCCTTGGCCTCCCAAAGTGCTGGGATTACAGGCGTGAGCCACGATGCCCAGCTAAACCACACTTGGAGTAGCACTAAACTAAAAGTATTTGTAAATTTAAAGGCTCACAAATTCTGAACTTTTATCACATTCTTATCTGAGCCCATCTGATGGTTGCAGAAGATCAACTCTGGAGAAAATAGAAACTGGCAAAAGATACATATCCTGTGGCTAGATAGACCCATGATTCTTAGAATAGTGAAAATCGATAAATGTTCAATAGAGCTCCTCTTTGAAACAACTAAGTCTCATTCATTCTATGACGATGCTGGGATAATGTATACAGAAATTAATGGGAGTGTTTGATGAATGGGTTTACAGAAGTTAGAGAAATAATTCAGCTTGAAGCAAATATCGTAAGTCCTTCACAGTAGTAATTTGATGTCTCTAGACCAGTGGTTGCTAGACCAGCAGCATCAGCATCACCTAGCAACGTGTTAGAACTGAAATCCTTGGGCCCTATCCCAGACCAACTGAATTAGAAATTATGGGGGTGAAGCCCAGCAACCTGTGTTTTAACAAGCCTTCCAGGTGATTACAATGCATGCTAATGTTTGAGATCACTGCCAGACTAGTGGTTCTCAAATTTAGTATGCATCAAAATCAGAATTACCTGGGAGAATTAGTTTAGTTTAGTTTTGTATTTTGAGATAGTTTCACTCTGTTGCCCGGGCTGGAGTGCAGTGGTGTGATCTTGGCTCACTGCAACCTCCACCTCCTGGGTCCAAGCAATTCTCTTGCCTCAGCTTCCCGAGCAGCTGGGATTACAGGCGTGCACCACCGCACCCAGCTAATTTTTGTATTATTAGGAGAGATGGGGTTTCGCCATGTTGGCCAGGCTGGTCTCAATCTCCTGACCTCAAGTGATCTGCCCGCCTTGGCCTCCCAAAGTGCTGGGATTATAGGCATGAGCCACTGCACTGGCCGATAATTAGTTTAAAATACAAATTCCTGTTCCTTCCTCACCATAGGCCAAACTTTTAAATACTTTTGGGAATTCCAATGTAGGCAACATTTTGAGAAACACTACCTGAAACCAGAGGTCTTCGAACTTTTTTGACCAGGACCAACATTTTACATCAAGACTCACAAAATATAAACATATTTATAATTAAAACAAGAGTTTCACAAAACAATTGTTACTCATATACATGCAATGTACTCTGTTGTTTACTGATCTATTTCATGTAAACAATGCTGGTGGCAGAACCACTAAATTGATTTCATGACCCACTAATGGGTTGCAACTGCAACTTGAAAAACACACCTTGGATCAGTGCTTCTCAAATTTTCCAACACATTTGAGTGACCTGGAGATCTTGTTACACTACAAATTCTAATTCAGTAAGACTGGGGTGGGGCTTGACATTCTGCATTTCTAAAGAGCTTCCAAGTGTTACTAATGCCATGTAGTACATATATTACACTTCTAATATTAATAGCAAGGCCTGGACCATAAAGAATGCAAAGAGGTGGCAGCAAATTTGATGTCTCTCTCTGTCATGAAACTACCTCCCTTTGTGATAGTGAGCTTTAGAAGAAACTGCAACTAGACTAGTGGCATTATTCTGCCCAGATGTAGTAGACCATGAGCTGTTCTTTAAGATCATTGCCACAGCCTGGCACGGTGGCTCATACCTGTAATCCCAGCACTTTGGGAGGTTTAAGGGGACAGGTTGCTTGAGTTCAGGAGTTCAAGACCAGCCTGGCCAACATGGTGAAACCCCGTCTCTACAAAAAATACAAAAAATTAGCCGGGTATGGTGGTTTGTGCCTATAGTCCCAGCTACTTCAGACGCTAATGGCTTGAGCCCAGGAGGCAAAGATTGCAGTGTGGCCGGGCGCAGTGGCTCACGCCTGTAATCCCAGCACTTTGGGAGGCTGAGGTGGGCGAATCACGAGGTCAGGAGATCAAGACCATCCTGGCTAACACGGTGAAACCCCGTCTCTACTAAAAATATAAAAAATTAGCCGGGCCTGGTGGTGGGTGCCTATAGTCCCAGCTACTTGGGAGGCTGAGGCAGGAGAATGGCGTGAACCCAGGAGGCAGAGCTTGCAGTGAGCCAAGATCGCGCCACTGCACTCCAGCCTAGATGACAGAGCAAGACTCCGTCTCAAAAAAAAAAAAAAAAAAAGTTACAGTGTGCTGAGATCATGCCATGCACTCTAACCTGGATGACAAAGCCAGACCCCGTCTCAAAAAATAAATAAATAAATAAAAATGAAAAAAGATCATGGCTGCTATTTATGCAATTCTAACTCTCAATCTACATGGGTATAAGTAGATGGTGATTCTCAGCAGATCATGTCAGATTAGTGCATTCATGAGAACCCAAAACATTTTTGTCTTTATCATCTACCTAATTCAAACCCAGAGTAGGGCTGCCTTACTCACTCTTGGTGAAATACCAGAATGGAAAAAAATAAAACTCTAGGGTCATGTGGTTCTAGCACAATAATATGTGTGTCTTATGTCACATTATTAAAATATTCCTTCATATGTAGGTGAGAAAGGTCAAAGAAGATAGAGAGGTCAGGGTATTGCCAAATCAAAGTTGGCTGACTGACCTTGCAGGTGGGTGCTACTTGGGTGAATTCACAGGCTAAGATCTGGCCCTCAGTCTTGCAGGCTTGGAGGCTTGATATGTCACCCACAGAATGGTGCCAAGTCTCTCAGAGGGCTGACTGACATTAACCTAGCTCACAGACATTAATCTATAAATATGAATGCTGGATTGTTTACTTTACAATGAGAAATGTAACTGCCAAGAGGACTGACACTTGTGTCCTTACATTTGTGTCCTTCCTCTTCTTGTAGGAGGTTTGACATGGAAAGGCAAATTAAATGACAAGGTTGCTGGATGAGCATAGAATCAGGGAAAGAGAAGTTTGTTTAATATTTCAAAGGTTTCTGTATCATCTCCATAATAGAGAATTTACCTGCTAAAGGGCACCTTTTCCCTTTAGATAGGCTCCAGCAGTGTCTGTCTCTGAGAGCATATTTTCTAGACTTCTGCAGCTGAGTGATCCGCATTCTGATTGAACCTTTCTTTAACCATATGAGTACATGTCAGTGCATTAAGGATTTTCGGCCAGGGGAGGTGACTCATGCCTGTAATCTCAGCACTGTGGGAGGCTGAAGTGGGAAGATTGTTGGACTCCAGGTGTTTGAGGCCAGCCTAGGCAAAAATAGGGAGACCCTACCCCACTCCCCTACCTGTCTCTACAAAAAATAAAAAAATTAGCTGAGGGTGGTAGCAGTACTGTAGTCCCAGCTACTAGGAAGCTGAAGTTGGAGGATCACTTGACCCCAGGAGGTGGAGGCTACAGTGTGCAGTGAGAGTGAGACTCTGTCTCAAAGCAAAAACAAATGAAAAAAAAGGATTTTGAGTTTTTGCATATCTCTGATCTAATTATGTGCTACCTGTGTGGTCTCTCAGAGGGCAATTTATTTATTTATTTATTTATATTTTTTATTTATTTATTTTATTATACTTTAAGTTTAGGGTACATGCAATTTGTTTATTTTTATTTTTGAGATGATCTCACTCTGTCACCCAGGCTGGAGTGCAGTGGCACCATCACTGCTCACTGCACACTGCAGCCTCGATCACACAGGGCTCAAGTGATCCTCCAGCCTCAGCCTCCTGAGTAGTTAGGACCACAGGCACACGCCACAATGCCCAGCTTAATTTTTAATTATTTTTGTAGAGACAGGGTCTCCCTATGTTGCCCAGGCTGGTCTCAAACTCGTAGGCTCAGGTGATCTACCCGTCATGGCCTCCCAAAGTGCTGGAATTATAGGCATGAGCCACCGCACCTGGCTGGCAATTTTTTTTTCTTTTTTTTTTTGAGATGGAGTCTCACTCTGTCACCCAGGTTGTAGGGCAATGATGTGATCTCAGCTCACCGCAACCTCCGCCTCCCAGGTTCAAGCGATTATCCTGCCTGAGCCTCCTGAGTAGGTGGGATTACAGGCACCCACCACCACGCCTGGCTAATTTTTGTATTTTCAGTTAGAGACGGGGTTTTGCCATGTTAGCCAGGCTGGTCTCAAACTCCTGACCTCAGGTGATCCGCCCACCTTGGCCTCCCAAAGTGTTGGGATTACAGGGGTGAGTCACCACGCCCAGCCAATTATTATCTTTTTTAAAGAACATCTTATTTGCCCCCTTTTATGGTATGAACTACTTAACTATGGGTTATTAGGGTTAAGGAAATATAATTACCTCCCTATTTCAGTCTAAATATTTTCCATTTTTTAAAAAATGTAATTTCTATTAAATATATAGATTAAATAGAATTTTTTTTGAGATGGAGTCTCACCCTGTTGCCCAAGCTGGAGTGCAGTGGCACAATCTCGGCTCACTGCAACCTCCGGCTCTCAGGTTCAAGTGATTCTTGTGCTTCAGCCTCCTGAGTAGCTGGGATTACAGGCGCATGCCACCACGCCCGGCTAATTTTTGTATTTTTAGTAGAGCCAGAGTTTCACCATGTTGGTCAGGATAGTCTCGAACTCCTGACCTAGTGATCCGCCCGTCTCAGCCTCCCAAAGTGCTGGGATTACAGGCGTGAGCCACCATGCCCGGCCAATGCTAAAACATTATAATAAAAAATATGCAATGCTGCTCCTTCTCTCCCAAACCTATCCCTGCAACCAGCTACCCAGAGGCAGCCATTTTCAGTATTTAAAAACTGTTTCTATTGGTGCTTACCTCTATCTGTGTTTCTAAAGAATATCTTTATGCTGTTATTTCTTTAGTTTTCCATTTTAGACATTACTGACTTCCTTCTACAGAAAATAAAGAATTAGAAATCCTATCGTTTGCATCCACACATTTACTTGTCCTTCTAAACTGCCAATTTAATTGTAGCACAGCATTTTATTAGGTCAATAATTAGTGTTTACAGCATTAGGATTATATAAATATTATTCATTGCTTAGCCTTAAGGTATACTATGAGAGGATTCCCTTTTTTGCACAATTTATTGGCTTTCCTGGAGTTTATGATTGCCTTCCTCCACCCCAACCCCCAGTTAGCTTTTTTTTTTTTTAAGACGGAGTCTCACTCTGTCACCCAGGCTGGAGTGCAGTGGTGCAATCTCAGCTCACTGCAACCTCCACCTCCTGGGTTCAAGCGATTCTCCTGCCTCAGCCTCCCAAGTAACAGGGATTACAGGCATGTGCCACCAAGTCCAGCTAATTTTTGTATTTTTAGTAGAGACGGGGTTTCACCATGTTGGCCAAGGTGGTCTCGAACTCCTGACCTCAGGTGATCCACCCACCTTGGCCTCCCAAAGTGCTGGGATTACAGGCATGAGCCACCATGCCCAGCCAGCTCTTTTTAAAACACACACACACACACACACACACACACACACACACACACACACACAAAACAAAAAAAAACTTGAAACAGTTTTAGATTCACAGAAAAATTGTGAAAATAGTACAGAGAGTTCTCATACACGCCATGCCCAGTTTCTTCTATTATTAACATCTTGCACTGGTATGATACATTTGTTGTAATTAATGAACCAATATTGGTATGTTATTTTTCACAAAAGTTCATACTTTATTCAGATTTCCTTAGTTTTTACCTACTCTTCTTTTTTTCTTTTCTTTTCTTTTTTTTTTTTTTTTGAGATGGAATCTCGCTCTGTCGCCCAGCACCTAGGCTGGAGTGCAGTGTCACGATCTCAGCTCACCTCAACCTCTGACTCCCAGGTTCAAGCAATTCTCCTGCTTCAGCCTCCTGAGTAGCTGGGACACAGGCGCCACCACCAAGCATGGCTAATTTTTGTATTTTTAGTAGAAATGGGGTTTCACCATGTTGGACAGACTGGTCTCAAACTCCTGCCCTCAGGTGATCCACTCACCTCAGCCTCTCAAAGTGCTGGATTACAGGCATGAACCACCTCGCCTGGCCCTACTCTCCTTTTTTTTATTCCAGTATCCTCATCCACATTCTATTTAGTAGCCATGTCTTCTTAGTTTCCTCTTTGCTGTCAGACTTCCTCAGACTTCCCTATACGTTGATATTTTGAAGAGTGTGCGTTGGGTATTTTGTAGAATATCCCTCAATTGAGATTTGTCTAATATTCTTCTGATGATAGATTGGGGTTATATGTTTTTTTGGGGGAAGACCATGGAGGTAAAGTGCTATTTTCATCGCCTTTCTATATGGTCACTGTATCTGTTTTTTTAAAAATTTCCCTCCTGGAGTCATTTCTTCTAGAGCCCTCTGCACTGCTTCAATTTGGATGTGATTTTTTTTCTCCAGCCCTGCCAATTGTCATTCTGAGATTTGCCTTCACAATTTTCTTTAAGATTTTCTTTACCTACCTTCTGCATTAGATTTCCTATTTCCTGGATCTCTTTTCTTCTTTTTTGGTTTATTTTTCATTTGGGTGGAATATATCCTCCAGTAGACATCTGAGAAAGGGTATTTAGGAGATAAATTTTTTCAGTCCTTGTAGTCTGAAATGACATTATTCTGTTACATTTGATTGATAGTTTTGATGATTTTGTTGTCTTATTCGATAATTTCTTCCACTCCATTTTTTCTGTTCTCTCACAGTCATATGTTAGGCCTCCTGTATTGGTACTTTAATTTTTTTTATCTTATCTGTGTTACCTTTTAGGAAATTCCCTTAAATATTTAATTTTATCATATGTTTAATTTACCAGAGTTATTATTCTTTATATGTTCTTTTAAAAAAAGATTTTATAGGCCGGGCGCGGTGGCTCAAGCCTGTAATCCCAGCACTTTGGGAGGCCGAGACGGGCGGATCACGAGGTCAGGAGATCGAGACCATCCTGGCTGACACGGTGAAACCCTGTCTCTACTAAAAAATACAAAAAAACTAGCCGGGCGAGGTGGCGGGCGCCTGTAGTCCCAGCTACTCGGGAGGCTGAGGCAGGAGAATGGCGTGAACCCGGGAGGCGGAGCTTGCAGTGAGCTGAGATCCGGCCACTGCACTCCAGCCTGGGTGGCAGAGCGAGACTCCGTCTCAAAAAAATAAAAAAAATAAAAAATAAAAATAAAAAAAGATTTTATTTCTAGTTCATGAATGAAATATCTTCTTTTCTCTAAAGACACTAATGTTTAAAGGATGTGAAGCTGGGCATCGTGGCTTGCACCTGCAATGTAGCTTGCACATGTAGCTACCATGCCCAGCTTCACACCCTTTAAACATTAGTGTCTTTAGAGAGAAGACTACATGTACAAATAGTCCTAGCTACTCGGACAGCTGAGGCAGGAGGATTGCTTGAACCCAGAAGTTCAAGGCTGCAGTGAGCTACCATCATGCTACCGCACCGTAGCCTAGGTGAGACAGCAAGACCTTGTCTCTAAAAAAAAAAAAATTTGTTTTTTTTTAAACAGAGTTTCACTCTTGTTACCCAGGTTGGAGTGCAATGGTGTGATCTCAGTTCACTGCAACCTCCACCTCCCGGGTTCAAGCAATTCTCCTGCCTCAGCCTCCCAAGTAGCTGGGATTACAGGCATGCGCCACCACGGCTGGCTAATTTTTTGTACTTAATAGAGACAGAATTTCAACATGTTGGTCAGACTGGTCTCAAACTCCTGACCTCAGGTGATCCACCCACTTTGGCCTCCCAAAGTGCTGGGATTACAGGCATGGGACACGGTGCCCATCCTTTTCTGGTGATTCTTTATTGTCCTTTCATAGTTATGAGTCAGGGTTGAAAAACCTGAATGCACGTTTATTGTGTATGGGTGAGGCTTGTTGCCTGGTGGGAATTCCTATAAAGGGAGAAGCTGGTGACAGGCTTCTACTTGGGGCCCATTTGATTGGCTGCCAACATTCTAGGAGCTAAATAAGAAACCATCAATGAGGGTGTCTTACTTCTTTTATGTTGCTCTAAAGAAATACCTGAGGCTGGGTAATTTGTAAAGAAAAGAGGTATCTTTGGCTCTTGGTTCTGTAGGCTATACAAGGAGCATGGCACCAACATTTGCTTCTGATGAGGGCCTCAAGCTGCTCGTACTCATGGAAGAAGGCAAAGAGGAGCCAGTGTGTGCAGAGATCACATGGTGAGAGAGGAAATGGCAGGGGTGGGGGTCGGGAGTTGGGGGGTGCCAGGCTATTTTTAACTATCAACTTTCATGGGAACGGCCGTGTGGGGTGGCTCACGCCTGTAATCCCATCACTTTGGGAGGCCAAGGTGGGCATATCGCTTGAGGCCAAGAGTTCAAGACTAGCCTGGCCAACATAGTGAAACCCTGTCTCTACTAAAAATCAAAAAATTAGCCAGGCATGGTGGTGTGTGCCTGTAGTCCCAGTTACTGGGGAGGCTGAAGCACGAGAATCTCTTGAACTCGGGAGGCGGAGGTTGCAGCGAGCCAAGATCACACCACTGCACCCCAGTCTGGGCGACAGAGTAAAGCTCTGTCTCAGAAAACAAAACAAAACAACAATAACAACAACAAACTCTCATGGGAACCAAAAGAGCAAGAACTCGCTCATTGCTGCAAGGACAGCACCAAGCCATTCATGAGGGATCTGCCCCATGACCCAAACACCTCCCATTAGTCCCCGTCTCTGACATTTGGATCAAATTTCAACATGAAATTCAGGGGGAAAAATCCAATCCTATAGCAAGGGTCAGTTTCAGGATTGAGGAAACTTTCAGTTAATGCCCTTTTGACATTTTAAACCTTATCCTTGCCCTCTGCCTTGCCTCGCTTGAGTAGGAGAGAATCAGCCAGCAGAGTAGAGGGGATCTGTGGTTCTCACACTTTTTGTACATATCAACTATTAACATACTCACCTGTTTTCAGCTCACTCCACAGCTTCAAATGCACCTAATAGAGGATCTCCAGTTACCAAAATGTTTTGGCTTCTGCAGCATTATCATCTTGCTTCTTGTGCTTCTTCTTTGGCAAGACAGATTTCAGTTGCTCTCTCTCTGTTTCACCAAGTTGACTACTCTTCCATCCATCTATTTGCATCAACTTCGTATCCTCCCTTTCCATCTTTATCCATATCTAATAGAGTATCAGAACCTTTTTTATTCCACCTCCTAAATATCAATGAAATTCACTGCCCCTTGGCCAGGCCCAGTGGCCCACACGTGTAATCCCAGCACTTTGGGAGGCCGAGGCGGGTGAATCACCCGAGTTTGAGACCAGATTGGCCAACATGGTGAAACCCTGTCTCTACTAAAAATACAAAAATTAGCCGCGCATGGTGGCGTGTGTCTGTAATCCCAGCTACTAGACAGACTGAGGCGGGAGAATTGCTTGAACCTGGGAACTGGAGGTTACAGTGAGCCGAGATCGCGCCATTGCACTCCAACCTGGGTGACAAAGGTGAGACTCCATCTTAAAAAAAAAAAAAAAGGCCAAGCACGCTGGCTCACACCTGTTATCCCAGTATTTTGGGAGGCCGAGGCAGGTGGATCACCTGAGATAAGGAGTTTGAGACCACCACTGCTAACATGGTGAAACCCCATCTCTACTAAAAATACAAAAATTAGCTGGGCATGGTGGCACGTGCCTGTAATCCCAGCTACTCAGGAGGCTGAGGCAGGAGAATCACTTGAACCCAGGAGAAGGAGGTTGCAGTGGGCCGAGATCGCTCCACTGCACTCCAGCCTGGCAACAGAGGGAGACTCTGTCTCCAAAAAAAAAAAAAAAAATTCACTCCCCCTGCCCCATCATTCCCATTATCATTTCTTTAGTTTAGGGTCTTATCATTTCTCCCCTACAAGTTTGCAACAAAAACCTACTATTTTCCTGTTTTAAATCTTTATCCATTTCCACTGCTTTACCTCCTCCATCTCCCAAAATTTTCTTTCTAAAACATAGTGTTAATTTTTTTCCACTTATGCTTAAAATTCTTTGAAGCGTTTCTTACTATTTAGTAGAATAAATTCCAAACTCTTCATACGTGACCCCCCCTTCAAAATCTGAATCCTGCCTGCCCTTTCCAGTCTCATTCCTTGCTACCATCTGCAATGTGGTACTCTAGTTACAAAGAAAATTAAACCACTTGTCATTTTCCAACATACTTTTTGGATATTTTGTAACTCCTTTCCTCTTCCTGAATGTCCTTTCCTTTTCCACTTTCTGGCAAAGTATTTTTCATCTGTCCAAGCTCAGGTCAAACATTACCTCCAATAAGCCTTTCCCAGTTCCCAAAATGAGTTAGTCATTCCCTCCTCTGTACTCCCATAGTCTTCTCACAAACATCTATCATAAACATTTTATATTTGTGCAGTGATTGTTTAAGAGTTTATTTCTCACAGAACTTGTTCTACTCATCATTGAACCCACCCTTTCTCTACCCACCTCTTACCCCTCAGTATATAGTAGGATGCCTGGAACACAATAACAGGCAGCTAACATCTATTGAGCACTCAGGCACTTAATAAATATTTGTTGAATAAATGAAGGCAACACATGAGAGATTTGAGAAAGTCTAAGGTTTCCTACCCTTAGAATTTCCTGAAATCCTAATTATAGGGGTTTATATAAAACATTCTTGCAAACATGGGTGTGCATCTCCTTTATTGTGTTTAATGACAAGAAAGGCATACAAACTTCAGACAGGCAAGGATATAACTACACAGACCTGTCTACAAGGCATTCTGAAACTGGCTACAATGTAGTCACCAGAAAGTGGGAACTTTTAAGTCTTTGGGTTTTGTTTGTTTGTTTGTTTTTAAGATGGAGTTTCCCTCTCATCGCCCAGGCTGGAGTGCAACGGCATGATCTCGGCTCACCGCAATCTCCACTTTCTGGGTTCAAGCGATTCTTCCTGCCTCAGTCTCCCGAGTAGCTGGGATTACAGGCATGCGCCCCCACACCCAGCTAATTTTGTACTTTTAGTTGAGATGGGGTTTCTCCGTGTTGGTCAGGCTGGTCTCAAACTCCTGACCTCAGGTGATCCACCCGCCTTGGCCTCCCAAAGTGCTGGGATTACAGGCATGAGTCACCGTGCCTGGCCTGTCTTTGTTTACCATTGTATCCTCAGTACCTGGTACATAGTAAGTGCTTGCATTAGTCAGGGTACCAACAGGAGACAGATGACACACTCAAAATAGGAAAATTTGAGGAGAGACCATTTAGAAAGGTATAGGTGGGGTGGAGACGTACCACAAATTATAGCAAAGTAACCTGGGACTTGTAATAGTAAAAAGCTGTTACCACCACCCTAGGTCTAAAGGGAGAGGTTATGTAGAGTGGGCTGCCCTGCCTTGAGAAGAACAATGACCATCAGTCAGACACTTGACTGCCAGGATAGACACTCCCATGAGGGTAACCTCAGTTCGAATTACAATGTTCAAAAAGATGAAAGAAAACTCAGGCTTAAATTACTGACTTTATAATGTGTAAGGAATCTAATCTAGCATGGGGATCAAGCAGCAGCAGTCTCTGAGCAAAGGTTGGCAAATGTGTAGTATACATGCCTCCATTTATCCCTTCCACATTCCCCAACCTGGCCTCCAAAGCAGATTTTTTTTTTTTGAGACAGGGTCTTGCTCTGCTCCCTGGGATGGAGTGCAGTGCCATAGTCATGGCTCACTGCAGACTTGAACTCCTGGGCTCAAGCAATTCTCCTGCCTCAGTCTCCTGAGTAGCTGGGACTAAGGGTGTGTACCACCATGCCTGGCTAATTTTTAATTGTCTTGTAGAGATGGTGTCTCACTAGGCATAGGAATCATGTCTTTTTTACTAATCAGCTGATGGTACGGCTGAGCAGATGCTAATACAGCCCAGGCTGGTCTTGAACTCTTGGGCTCAAGTAATATACCTGCCTTGGCCTCCCGAAGTTCTGGGATCACAGATGTGAGCCACCATGCCCCACCTCCCCAAGGCAGACTTTAAAAAAAAAAAATCGGATAGGGTCCTCTTTCCTAGTTCACCCAGAAAAGTCCTTACAATACTTCCCAAAACAGTGCTTCAACCAGTGACTACAAGTAAACTACTGTTACCTGGTATAAAATCTATTTGCCAAACTGGTTCTAATCAAATAAGGATACTAATAGGGTTGCTAGGATCCTTCCAGTTTGAAGTAGGCCCCTAGGATCAGCTGGGGATACAAAGTTTGGGTCAGGTCCCATGGAGAAGGAACTGCCAAGTGCTAGATCGAGTGGATTTGTTTTAGACCCAAATAGCCAGGCTAGGGTTCAAGTTAGGATTCTGGGTCCAAGAAAGAAAATAAAAATGCAAATTAGCAATCAAAGTAAAAATTCTACAGAATTTACCAGTAAATTCTACAGTAATTTACCAGTAAAAATTCTGGTTAAAAAAAAAAAGAGAATTAAAGGAAAGGCATATAGGAGGCATATTGGATATGTTTAACAGAGCAAGATTGACTTCAGGCTCGTACTGATGGAAATGATGTTTCTAATATACTATTAGACATGGTGTGGATTGCCTCAGAAATTTGGGGACTGAATTCACAAGTCAGATCTTACGTACCTGCAGCTAAGCAGAGCAAGACAGGAAAAGGAGTCATAAGCTGCTTTTCTTTTTTTTTCTCCCGTTTATTTTGACTTCTAAATTAAGCCAAAAGGTTTTGCTGTGCATACTTAACTAAGATAATCATACACGATCATAATAACTACATTTACTCAGTATCTACTATGTATTATACTTTAGGTTTGTTCTCATTAATCTACATAATATCTCCATAAGGTAGTTATAATTATACTTTACAGATGAGGAAATAGAAGTTTAGAATAATAAAGCAAGTAAGTTGTAGCTCTAGGGTTTCAAGCCAAGCTTATTTGGCTCTAAAAGCTGTATTATTTCTTTTTTTCCTTTTTTTTTTTTTTTTTTTTTGAGACAGCGTCTCACTCTGTTGCCTAGGCTGGAGTGCAATGGCATGATCTCGGCTCACTGCAATCTCTGCCTCCTGGATTCAAGCAGTTCTCCTGCCTCAGCCTCCTGAGTAAGCTGGGATTATGGGCATGCACCACCACGCCCAGCTAACTTTTGTATTTTTAGTAGAGAGGGGATTTCACCATGTTGGTCAGACTGGTCTTGAACTCCTGACCTTGTGATCCAACTGCCTCGGCCTCCCAAAGTGCTGGGATTACAGGCGTGAGCCACTGCATCAGGCCTAGTTTTTGTATTTTTCATAGAGATGGAGTTTTGCCATGTTGGCCAGGCTGGTCTCAAACTCCTGACCTCAAGTGATCTGCCCACCTCAGCCTCCCAAAGTGTTAGGACTACAGGTGTGAACCACTGAAATCTGTATTATTTCTGAAACATTAACTGCCTGTGCTATCCTGTTGAGATCATGATTTCATCCAAACTCAAGTTTTGTATTCTTCAGAGTCCTCATACATGATGACAACAAGCAACCTTAAGCAGTACTACCTTACTGCCTTACTGGGATTACAGGTGTGAGCCACCGTGCCTGGCCTGAAACATTGTGTGTTTTTTTTTTTTTTGAGACGGAGTCTTGGTCTGTCACCAGGCTGGAGTGTAATGGCGCGATCTCAGCTCACTGCAACCTCTGCTTCCCAGGTTCAAGCGATTCTCCTGCCTCAGCCTCTCGAGTAGCTGGGACTACAGGCACACAGGGGTTAAGTTTTGCTTTTTTGTTTGTTTGTTTTTGTTTTTGTTTTTGCTAGAGACAGGGTTTCACCATGTTGCCCAGGTGGTCTTGAACTCCAGGGCTCAAGCAATCCACCTACCTAGGCCTCCAAAATGCTGGGATTACAGGTATGAGCCACCATGCCTAGCAAGCTGTGAGATTAAAAAAAAAAAAAAAAAAGATTAAAAACATATAGCTGGGCACGGTGTCACACACCCGCAGTCCCAGCTATTGAGGCAGCTGCGGTGGGAGGATCTTGAGCCCCATGAGTTCAAGGCTATAGTGCACTGTGACCATGCCTGAGAATAGCCTGAGCTGGTACCCCAGCCTCAGCAACACAGTGAGATCTTGTCTCTTAAAAAAGGGGGGATGAGGCTGGGCATGTGAGGCTGGCTCACGTCTGTAATCCCAGCACTTTGGGAGGCCAAGGTGGGTGGATCACCTGAGGTCAGGAGTTCGAGACCAGCCTGGCCAACATGTAGAAACCCCGTCTCTAGTAAAAATACAAAAATTAGCTGGGTGTGGTGGTGGGTGCCTGTAATCCCAGCTACTCAGGAGGCTAAGGCAGGAGAATCGCTTGAATCCAGGAGGCAGAGGTTGCAGTGAGTCTGGATCGCGCCATTGCTCTCTTGCCTTGGCAACAAGAGCAAAACTCTGTCTCGAAAAAAAGGGGGATGGTCCAAAGATAGTGAGTTATCTCAACTGATTGTTCACGTAAGTTACGGATCAAACTCCTTGTTCTGCCCTTTCCTCTCTTCTCACTACTGCCCTTGACTAGTCCAAAAAAAAAAAAAAGGATATAACTCAGGGTCCTAACAAGAAACAAATGGCATATGCAAACTAGGATAAATTGAGGAGGGTTTATCTACAAAGGAACTAACTACAAATGTGTGGGCAGGGTGTAGGAAAACCACAAAGATAGTGGAGGAAGGTGGTCTAGGCATTCCTAGACTTTTAGGGAGGAGGCAAGGGAGAGGTTGGAAGGGGAACGCTATGTAGAGTGAGTTATCTTGAGAGGAGCAATGGCCTTCGGTTGAAGGATACAGCTGCTTAACATGACCTTCCAGGGAGTGAGCCAGGAGAATAAATATACTGACCTCATTCCATTGATATAATTCGTACAGACCAGGCTTCCAGGAAAGCAAGCACTGTAGAAAAGGGCAAAGAGTGGATCTGTAGGGGTAGACTGAAGATATTCTGGGCATGGCAAAATAAAAAGAAATAAAACAATGAGTAGAAGGAGGACAATAGACATGTGGAGAGGAAAAAGATGCTTTGCAAGAGAAAGAGAACATGCTGCCTACAACAGAGATTGAAAGAGTAGCTCATTTCTAGAGTTGCCTCAGATCCTGATGACTTTCTAGTCTGAGATCCTGTTCCAGTTATGGTCTCAGTGTAGCTTTACAATAGACCCTCTGCTTTTAAAATAGTCTCTGAGTAATTCTGTTTCTTGCAACTCTAAAAGCCTAATAAAATGCTGGGTACAATGAGAATAATTTATTCCTCTTAAAAATCCTGCAAACAAGGCTGGGTGCGGTGGCTGACACCTGTAGCCCCAGCACTTTGGGAGGCCAAGACAGGTGGATCGCCTTAGGTCAGGAGTACAAAACCAGCCTGGCCAATAGGGTGAAACCTCATCTCCATTTAAAAAAAAAAAAAAAAAAAGTCCGGGCGTGGTGGTTCATGCCTGTAATCCCAGCACTTTGGGAGGCCGAGGTGGGTGGATCATGAGGTCAGGAGATCGAGACCATCCTGGCTAACACAGTGAAACCTCATCTCTACTAAAAAATACAAAAAAATTAGCCGGGCGTGGTGGCAGGCACCTGTAGTCCCAGCTACTCAGGAGGCTGAGGCAGGAGAATGGCGTGAACCCGGGAGGCGGAGCTTGCAGTCAGCCGAGACGGTGCCACTGCACTCCAGCCTGGTCGACAGAGCGAGACTCCGTCTCAAAAAAAAAAAAAAAAAAAAAATTCTGCAAACAAAGACATTTGAGACAGGTAAGCCTCTTACTGAGAAAGAATTATAACACTCTCCACAGCTTTTTGTAAAGTGTCCAAATTTAAAAATAAAGGTGCCAGTGTCATGAAAACCACCTACTGCCAAAATTCCAAAATTATAAAACTGACCTAATTAAATGGGCTCTCTTGGATTATGGAAAACACAGGTCACTCTTTGAAGAAATCACAGACTATTCTACAGGAAATTAAGACGACAGTGCATTTTTTTCTTTAATTGCCTTCTCCTCCCACCCCCCAGCTTTATTGATTTATTAACATACATATTTAATGTATGTGTACATTTTGATCAGTTCTGACATATGTACCATCACTACAATCAAAATAACATTTCCATCTGCTATAAAAGTTTATTCTTACCTTTGTAATCCCTGCCTCTGTCTACTCACATCCCCAGGCAACCACTAATCCACTTTTATCACTAGAGATTAGTTTAAATTTTCTAGAATTTTATATAAATGGATCAAACAGTATATATTCTTTTTTCTTTTCTTTTCTTTTTTTTTAAGATGGAGTCTCGCTCTGTCACCCAGGCTGGAGTGTAGTGGCATGATCTGGGCTCACCGCAACCTCCGCCTTCTGGGTTCAAGCAATTCTCTTGCCTCAGCCTCCCAAGTAGCTGGGATTACAGATGTGCACCACCACGCCTGGCTAATTTTTATATTTTTCGTAGAGACAGGGTTTCTACATGTTGGCCAGGCTGGTCTTGAACCCCGACCTAAGGTCATCTGCCCACCTTGGCCTCCCAAAGCACTGGGATTACAGGCGTGAGCCACCGCACCTAGCCAAAGTATATATTCTTTTTTGCCTGTTTTTCACTCAGCATAATTTTTCCGAGATTAATCTATGATGTTGTGTATATACATAGTTCTCTTTTTTATTGTTGAGTACTATTCCTTGAACGAATTATCTCAGTTTGTTTGTTCATTCATATTTAATGGACTTTTGGGTTGTTTCTAGTTTTGTCTATTACTCAACTATCAATTTTAAGGTAGGAAAAATATTTTTCTGGATGGCCAAAAGATGTTAGGAGTTGCTTCAGTACATAGAAATTCAAAGTACTACAGCTGGACTCAGAAGATCTGCATTGGTGTCATTTACTTGCTGTGGGACTGGGGCCAAAAACTGTAAACTTGTTCAGCCCAGACTCCTCATCTGAGTATTATTAATCAAGTATTATTGATCAAGAAGATCAATAATAATCAGTATTATTCATCAAGAAGATTAATAATACTTGCCTCCTAAAATTGTTGAGATGATTAAATAAGACAATTCATACATTTAACCTTTTATTCGAATGTTAGCTATTACCACTATGGAAGTAGAGGGGATAGAATAGGGAAGTTAGGAAAGAGCCTGTCTTAGGCAACTTGGGCCGCGATAACAAAATACCGTTGACTGGGTGGCTTAAACAACAGAAAAGTATTTCTCACAGCTTTGGAGGCAAGTTCAAGAACAGAGTACAAACATGGTCAGGTTTTAGTGAGGGCTAAAACCTGTCCTGGTTTGCAGATGGATGCCTTCTCACTGTATCCTCACATGGCAGGAAGAGGGATTTGCAACCTTGCTTTCTGGTGTTTCTTTTCCTCCTCCTCCTCCTCCTCCCTCCCTTCCCTCCCCCGATTCTCCTGCCATCCTCCTCTTCCTCCTCCTTCTTATTTTATTTTATTTTATTTTTATTTATTTATTTTTGTTGAGATAGAGTCTCACTCTTGCTCAGCCTGGAGTGCAGTGGCACGATCTTGGCTCACTGCAACCTCTGCCTCCCCGGTTCAAGCAATTCTCCTGCCTCAGCCTCCCGAGTAGCTGGAATTACAGGTGTGCACCACCATGCCTGGCTAATTTTTGTATTTTTACTTGAGACAGGATTTCACCATGTTGGCCAGGCTGGTCTTGAACTCCTGACCTTAGGCGATTCACCAGTCTTGGCTTCCCAAAGTGCTGGGATTACAGGTGTGTACCACTGTGCCCGGCCCTTCTTCTTTTTGTTTTTTTGAGACAGGGTCTCACTCTGTAACCAAGGATGGAATGCAGTGGTGCCATCACAGTTCACTGCAACCTTGACCTCTTGGGCTCAAGCAATCCTGCTTCAGCCTCCCAGGTAGCTGGGACTACAGGAATGTACCACCATGCCTGGCTAAGTTTTGTATTTTTTATAGAGACAGGGTCTCACCGTGTTGCCCAGGCTGGTCTCAAACTCCCGAACTCAAGCAATCATCTTGCCTTGGTCTCCCAAAATGCTAGGATTACTGGCATAAGCCACCATACCGGGCCTGGTATCTAGTCTAATTTTTTTTTTTTAATTTTTTTTTGTTTTTTTTTTAGACCGAATCTTGCTCCGTCGCCCAGGCTGGAGTGCAGTGGCGAGATCTCGGCTCACTGCAACCTCCGTCTCGTGGGTTCAAGCGATTCTCCTGCCTCAGCCTCCTGAATAGCTGGGACTATGGGGGCATGCCACCATGCCCAGCTAATTTTTTTGTATTTTTAATGGAGATGGGGTTTCACTATGTTGGCCAGGATGCTCTTGATCTCTTGACCTCATGATCTGCCTGCCTCAGCCTCCCAAAGTGCTGGGATTACAAGCATGAGCCACCACGCCCAGCCATTTTTTTTTTTTTTTTTTAAGATGGAGTCTCACTCTGTTGCCCTTTTTGGAACGCAGTGGTGTGATCTCAGCTCACTACAATCTCTGCCTCACGGGTTCAAGTGATTCTCATGCCTCAGTCTCCCGAATAGCTGGGACTACAGGAATGTGCCACCATGCCTTGCTAATTTTTGTATTTTTAGTAAAGATGGGGTTTCACCACGTTGGCCAGGCTGGTCTTGAACTCCTGACCTCATGATCTGCCCACCTCAGCCTCCCAAAGTTTACAGGCGTGAGCCACTGTGCCCAGCTCCAGTGTTTCTTCTTATAACGGCACAAACCCCATCATGAGGGCCCCACCCTCAAGGCCTCACCTAAATCTCATTACCTCCCAAAAGCCTCACCTCCAAATACCATCTCACTGGGGGTTAGGGCTTCAACATATGGATGGTGGGTGGGGGGAAGGATCCAATCCATAGCTGAACTCTTAATTTGTCTAGGTCTCCTTACGGGCCTCTATAATGAGGCCCAAAAGACATTGTCAAATATCATGGCTATGAACAAAAAGATAAAAATATGTTAGTCAATGTCTCTTTATTTTGAGGGCAAGCTCCATTTCTTTTTCTCTCCTTTCACGTTGTTTAATATATTATTCTTTTTTTTTTTTTTTTTTTTTTTGAGACGGAGTCTTGCTCTGTCGCCCAGGCTGGAGTGCAGTGGCCGGATCTCAGCTCACTGCAAGCTCCGCCTCCCAGGTTCACGCCATTCTCCTGCCTCAGCCTCCCGAGTAGCTGGGACTACAGGCGCCCGCCACCGCGCCCGGCTAGTTTTTTTGTATTTTTTAGTAGAGACAGGGGTTTCACCATGTTAGCCAGGATGGTCTTGATCTCCTGACCTCGTGAAATATGTTATTCTTATATCAGGAACCCTATGAATATTTATTAAGGTAATAATAAGTACTTGTATAGTACTCTATAGGTTACAATGTATTTTCAGATACCTTATCTCATTCTGATCCACAAAGTTCCCCAAGGAACTAGAGATAGCTGATAATATTAGCTTCATTATCACATGGGGGAAACTAAGGCTCGCAGAGGTTAAAAACTGAGAGAATAACCCAGCTCTTCAAATGCCAGCTCAGTCTCCTACTTTCGCACCCTGCCTACTATTATTCTTGACGGGATTCAAGTGAATGCTTTAGCCTCCAGTTAATGCTAATATATAGCATCTTTGCAGGATAAAAGACCAAATTTTATTCTTAGAAAACTAACAGTTTGTGGCACTTTGATACTTAGACTGCAATACATGCTTTTATTTTTAATTACTTTTTTTTTTTTTTTTTTTTTTTGAGACAGGGTCTTGTTCTGTTGCCCAGGCTGGAACACAGTGACATAATCATAGCTTACTGCAGCCTGAAACTCCAGTTCTCGAGTGATCCTCTTGCCTCGACCTCTCAGAGTGCCGAGACTACAAGCATGAGCTGCCATGCCTGGCCAATATATGCTTTTACAGAAAACCACAAGAAATCTGAATTTTTCAGGATATAGTATTAGGACAGTAATTATTTGCAAAATGAAATATCTAGCCAGGCGTGGTGGCTTACGCCTGTAATCCTAGCACTTTGGGAGACCAAGGTGGGCCGATCATGAGGTCAGGAGTTCAAGACCAGCCTGGCCAGCATAGTGAAACCCCATCTCTACTAAAATTCAAAAATTAGCCGGCTGTGATGGCACATGCCTATAATCCCAGTTACTCAGGAGGCTGAGGCAGGAGAATTGCTTGAACCTTGGAGGCAGAGGCTGCAGTGAGCCAAGACTGTGCCATTGAACTCCAGCCTGGGCGACAGAGTGAGAATCCTCAAAAAAAAAAAAAAAAAAGAAACAAAGAAACAAAGAAATAGATAAAACTTTTACTTTCCTTCCTCCAAAATGCAATTCTGAGGAAAAAAATTAAATGTACTACAAATACTCTATACTAGTTACAAATAATTTCTTTATTACATATTGTTTCTGATTTAATCAGCACACTAAATATCACCAGTGGATTAATTATTTCCCACTTTTCTCTTTTTCTAATCTTACTTAAAACAGTTTTTGGACCTACTGTAAATGTGTAATGATAAACAGTACATAGTATACCTATTTTGCATTTTTATTGGTGTAGAAAGCTCTGGGGTTTTTTTGTTTTCTTTGTTTTCATTTTCTTTTGGGGTAATCTTCCCTTCCTTTGCTTCCTGCTGGAAGAGAAGACCTTTTTTCTGTAGATAAAAGAATAAGAAATAGCTGGTGACTCTTCTAGGATAATCACTCTTATTACAATTACTTGGTCTTAAATTAGATGTTATCTCATAGGATCTAAATTGGTACTTTTTATGGCTAGCGCATGACAAAGGGCTTAGCAAATGCTCCTGGATATGGGATAAGCTGCACTGTGTACTCTTCATAATTAAAGCTCTGGATAGTATGATTACAAGTTCTGATTTTGAAAATATAACAGCTATTTATTTATAAATAGGAACTTAATCTATCTGCATTATAATAATTCCAACTCCTCTGATAAAAATGAATTATTAAAGAAATCATTAGAAGGCCATAAAGATTTTGTCATTTTTCTATTTATTTTCATATAAATGAGATTTCATATTTCATGGAGTCTCATGAAATGGGACTTTGTAACAAGATTTGTAATATTTTAGGTTTTTCTGAAAATCTAGAAATGTTATAAACCTAAATGTTAATTTTTGAGTTCAATACTAAATATTTCATTAATTAAAGATTGCAAGGCCAGGTGCAGTGGCTCACGCCTGTAATCCCAGCACTTTGGGAGGCCGAAGCAGGTGGATCAACTGAGGTCAGGAGTTCGAGATCAGCCTGGCCAACATGGCTAAACCCTGTTTCTAATAAAAATATAAAAATTAGGCAGGCATGGTGGCATGTGCCTGTAATCCCAGCTACTAGAGGGGCTGAGGCAGGAGGATCGCTTGAACCTGGGAGGTAGAAGTTGCAGTGAGCCCAGATCCTGCCACTGCACTCCAGCTTGGGCAACAGAACAAGACTCCATCTCAAAAAAAAAAAAAAAAAGAATGCGAATAGTATTCAACTCCATAGAATTATGGTAGTATTTTAAATGCACTAAATAGTGCACCTGTCTTGTTCTACAGATTGATAACATTCCTGCGATAGTGTAGCCTGGTGACATTTAAAATGTATCAAGCTATAATTGGTAGATTAAGAGAGGCCCAAGTATATAATTAATCTAATTAAGTAATTAGTTTGAGATGGGGTCTTGCTCTGTTGCCCAAGCTATAGTGCAGTGGCATGATCATGGCTCACTACAGCCTTAACCTCCCAGGCCCAAGTGATTTCACCTCAGCCTCCCAAGTAGCTTGGACCACAGGTGAACATCACCACACTGGCTAGTTTATTTTATTTATTTATTTATTTTGAGACAGAGTTTTGCTCTTTTTGCCCAGGCTGGAGTGCAATGGCACCATCTCGGCTCACTGCAACCTCCACCTCCTGGGTTCAAGTGATTCTCCTGACCTTGGCCTCCCAAGTATCTGGGATTACTGCCTCAGTCCTCCTAGTAGCTGGGATTACACGTGCCCGCCATCATGCCAGGCTAATTTTGTATTTTTAGTAGAGACCTGGTTTCACCATGTTGGCCAGGCTGGTTTTGAACTCCTCATCTTAGGTGATCCTCCCGCCTTGGCCTCCCAAAGTGCTGGGATTACAGGCATGAGCCACTGTGCCCAGTGCTATTTTTATTTTTTGTAGAAACAGGCTAAGTATATAATTTAAAGTTAACAAAGGTGACCACTAGAATAACAAAACAAGACAAACTGAAGGGAAGAGGTGATAAGGAAAAGTGAGAAGTAATTTAAGAGTGCCAAGTGTCATATCTTTTACAAGTAGCTATCAATAATATTGTTGAAAGTTGATAAATTAAGAAATAGAGATACTTTATTTTATACCTTGTAATATTATTTTAAAATGTTAGCCATATGCATATATTATTTTTATATTAAAACTTTAAAAATTAAAACATATCATAGTACTATAACATCTTAGCCTTATTGTTTTTATTTTTTTTTATTTTTTTTATTTTTTTTTTTTTGAGATGGAGTCTGGCTCTGTCACCCGGGCTGGAGTGCAGTGGCCGGATCTCAGCTCACTGCAAGCCCCGCCTCCCGGGTTCACGCCATTCTCCTGCCTCAGCCTCCCGAGTAGCTGGGACTACAGGCACCCGCCACCTCGCCCGGCTAATTTTTTTTTTGTATTTTAGTAGAGACGGGGTTTCACCGTGTTAGCCAGGATGGTCTCGATCTCCTGAACTCGTGATCCGCCCGTCTCGGCCTCCCAAAGTGCTGGGATTACAGGCTTGAGCCACCGCGCCCGGCCAGCCTTATTGTTTTTAAATGAGATTTAGCTGGAGCAGGCGTTTTGAGCTCCAATTCTCCATCCTTTAACTGATTCAGGAGGCAGGAAGGCATCTTCCCAGGGGAGATGGCTGTACTTTAATTGCTACTGAGAATAAAGCATTATCCAGGCTGTGGAGTTATATTCATTACTCCTCACTGGGAAACTAGAACAAGTGGACTCATCATGTCTTATGCTGGTAAGCAGAGGAACAAATGGAGGTGATTTGCCAGCCCCTGGTCAAGTAGTCCTATTCTATTGGAAAATAAATATTTAATGCTCTCGTGAAGAAATAGGGCATGCAAGGGTTGGAATCTGTATGTGTATGTAGTTAGTATTGTAACTAAATCCTTTAGTATAGAAATAAACCAAGTTTTGAAGAGGCTAGAGCCCTAGTAAAATATTTTGCACATAAAGAGCACTTAGTAATTTTCTATTAAATTGAGAGGAATGCATAATAATACACAATGATACTGATACTAACCCAATGAATCCAAAATCATGTGAATTGAGAAGCCCGAAAATAAAAGAGGCAGAGGAGAAGCTACAAAACTAGCACCTAATGCTTGTTATTTCTTTTATTTATTTATTTATTTATTTATTTATTTATTTATTTATTTTATTTTTTCCCTCCAAACAGATGTATTGAATATAGCAAAATTCTATATACAAAGTGACCTGGACCTGCTGCTTCAAAACATGATCCTTTCTTACTAATATCTTGATAGTCGGTCCACAGAGTGTTAAAAAGCAATTTAAATAAATAGAAAAGTGCCCAATGCACATTAAATAAATGGCCTAACTACTGGAACTTTAGTAGTTGTATAAGGTAATTAACATAGGTAGGATTGAGTTCCTGTGATAGGCTGCTGAAGAACAGATACGAGATGTCAAGGGGCCATTTTGTGCACTGCCACTATGCCATCATGTTTCTGGATCATAATGTTCCCATTATCTGATTCTAGACATACCACAGGAATATCAGTGGGGTCAGAGGTTAGCTTAGCTGCTTGCTGGGGTAGAACAGATATCACTCTATTATGCTCATCTGACAGGGTCCCATGGCAACCCAGATTAAGTCCTTATGAATCTGTGCACAGGACTCTAACAATGGAGGGATTCTTCATTGTGTCTTCCAAGTGCTGCTCCAAGGTTACCTCCATCCCACCCACCGTCCACCCCGGCCCAGTTTCTTTTATTTTTAATAAAATCTCATTCTGATATGGTCTGACCAGCATTCCGGCTATCCTGTAAAGACATTTCCCAAACGTCTGAAAGGGAGCTCAAGACTCAAGACTAGTGAAGTATGACAGATCCATAAGCTGTATCATAATACCATGTCCACCTTTGATCCTAGAGTTATTACTGTAACATCTTGTTGGTATGTGTTCTTATATGTAAATCTGAGGAGCCCATCATGATTAAACATCTCATACTTATGAATAAAGGGGTTGAGTTGAGGTAAGGATGCCCTACTACTTAATTGCCATCATTTGGGTTCCCCTATAAGCAAACCTAGAGACAAAGATTAGAGTGCAAGTAGGTTAACAGGGAGGTTAAGGAAATGGAGAAAGTAAGACAGGGAAAGGAAGGTAGTTAATAAAGGAGGCATCATCAACGCAGCTTCTGAGGTAATATGGGAGGGGCACCAACAGACAACAGGACTAAATTGCCTAGCAGCTTTCAGAATGGGGCTGACTGTAATTTTTTTTTCATACGGAATCTCATTCTTTATTATTTTAATTTTATTTTAAAAACTAATGTATCATTTCTTGTTTATCCAAGTTTGTTGAGTGAGATGCACAACCATTCAGTTTACCATCCCATATTTGATACTTGTTACTGTGCTAGACCATTTGTGATCCTGGATCACCTTTCAGGGTCATCCTACCATGGCAAGCAGATTTATGGGAAAATATTTGTGTGTGTGTTCTTTTTTAACTTTTGCTTTGGGCATTCCTTACTACTATTATTTTTTGCATGATAAAATATATCAAGTATACAGAAAATAATATAACTGACATCTAGATATTCACCGTGTAGATTTTATTTGCTTTAGTATTTTTTAATAAATAAAAAGTTCTAGATAAATTAAAGTGCTGGCCCTTCATCCTTTTTCCTCTTTCTCGTTCTCATGATAATTTCTAACTTCAAGGTGGTATGTATTCTTTCCACATTTGTTTTTCTACTTCTACTTTTTGTGTATCTATCAATAAAATAGTATATATTTTTTGTTTTTAAAGTTTATTTAACTGGTATAATATACATTTTGAAATTTACTTTTTAAAACACATATTTTAGTAGAGACTTCTCTATATTGTTACATTTAGTGCTTTATAGATTTCTGTTGTATGAATAAATCACAGTCACTGTATTCTACTGGTGCATCAGTTGTTCCCAATTTTTTTTTTTTTTTTTTGAGACAAGATCTCATTCTGTCACCCAGGCTACAGTGCAGTGGCATGATCACTATAACCTCAACTTCCTGGGCTCAGGCAATGCTCCTACCTCAACCTCCCAAGTTCAGGTACACACCATCATGCTCAGTGAATTTTAAAATTTTTTTGTAGAGAAGGGGCCTTGCTTGTTGCCCAGGCTAGCCTCAAACTCCTGGCCTCAAGCAGTCCTCCTGCCTCAGCTTCCCAAAGCACTGGGATTACAGGCGTGAGTCATCATGTCTGGCCTTCAAATTTTGATATTATAAAAAGTGCTGCAATGCACATATGCTAAGTTTTCTCGAGGGTATTGTTTTAGTCCATTTTGTGTTGCATAACAAAAAATATCACAGGCTAGGCAATTTTTTTTTTTTTTTTTAAAGACAAAGTCTCACTGTCACCCAGGCTGAAGTGCAGTGGTGCCATTTAGGCTCACTGCAGCCTCCGCCTCCTGAGCTCAGGAGATTCTTGTGCCTCAGCCTCCTGAGTAGCTAGGACTACAGGCATGTGCCACCATGCCCAGCCAATTTTTTGTATTTTTAGTAGAGAAGGGGTTTCACCATGTTGGCCAGGCTGGTCTCAAACTCTTGGCTTCAAGTGATCTGCCTGCCTCAGCCTGTCAATTTATTTAAAAACAAACAAACAAACAAAAAAAATTTCTCACAGTTCTGGAGGCTGGAAAGTTCAATATAAAGGTGCCCGCATCTGGCCAGGGCCTTTTCACTGAGTGAATGCTGAGGTTCCACAAGCATCTCTCTAGAAACCTTGCCTCAGGGTCCTAGGATGCCTCTGAGGTCTGCAAAATACCTTTGGGATCATTCTCCCATTGTCTTGATGAATGGAAGTTTGTTTCCTTCTATCCATATTAATCTCTTTAGCAAAAGGTCACACCCCTTAGCACTCTCTCCCTAACACACTTTTCCATGCCAGGATGAAATTTTTCAAATTTTTAACTATTTATTCCCCTTTTAATTATAGATTCCATCTTTTTTTTTTTTTTTTGAGACGGAGTCTCACTCTGTCTCCCAGGCTGGAGTGCAGTAGCGCCATCTCGGCTCACTGCAAGCTCCCCCTCTCGGGTTCATGCCATTCTCCTGTCTCAGCCTCCCGAGTAGCTGGGACTACACGCACCCGCCGCCACGCCTGGCTAATTTTTGTATTTTTAGTAGAGACAGGTTTCACCATGTTAGCCAGGATGGTCTCGATCTCCTGACCTCATGATCTGCCCACCTCAGCCTCCCAAAGTGCTAGGATTATAGGCGTGAACCATTGCACCCGGCCAGATTCCATCTTTAAATCATTTTTCTCTTCTCTCATTTTACTAGAAGCAGCCAAAAGAAGCTATGTGGCACTTTGACCGCTTTGCTGCTTAGATATGTCTTCTGCCAGATGTCCTAGTTCATTGCTCGTAAGTTCTGCTTTCCATGAGGTCCCAGGACGTGGACACCATTCTGCTAAATTCTTTGCAATTGTATATCAAAAATGACCTTTACTCCAGTTTTCAATACTTTTTTCTTCATTTCCATCTGAGACATCATCAAAATGGTCTTTATTGTCCATATTTCTACAAATATTTTGATCGTGATCACTTAAGTAATCTCTAAGAAGTTTCACACTTTCTCTACATTTCTTATTGTTCCCAGACCAAACTAAGGGTTGGGCTGCTATTTTTGTGGCCCAATAACAAGATGCAAATGAACTGGGAGGAAGAGAATTATTATTTCTGTAACTGGGTACAGGGAGAAGACCTGGAAATGATCACTAGACCAACTCAAAATTACAAACTTTTTTTTTTTTTTTTTTTTTTTTGAGATGGAGTTTCACTCTTGTCACACAGGCTGGAGTGCAACGGCATGATCTCGGCTCACTGCAACCTCCACCTCCCGGATTCAAGTGATTCTCCTGCCTCAGCCTCCCAAGTAGCTGGGATTACAGGCGCCCACCACCATGCCCAGCCATTTTTTTTGTATTTTTAGTAGAGATGGGGTTTTGCCATGTTGGCCAGGTTGGTCTCCAACTCCTGGCCTCAAGTGATCTGCCTGCCTCAGCCTCCCAAAGTGCTAGGATTACAAGCATGAGAAACCACGCCCAGCCAAAATTACAAAGTTTTTTAGAGCTTATATAGCCTCTAAGCTATATTTCTATGCATAAGTGTGCATTCCTCTAAAAAGATAAGTAATTTATTTCTTTCTATGCATAAGTGTGCATTCATCTAAAAAGATAAGTAATTTCTTTCCTTTTCTTCTTTTTTTTTTGAGGCAGAGTTTCACTATTGTTGTCCAGACTGGAGTGCAATGGCACAATTTTGGCTCACCGCAACCTCCGCCTCCCGGGTTCAACTGATTCTCCTGCCTCAGCCTCCCAAGCAGCTGGGATTACAGGCACATGCTACCACACCTAGCTAATTTTGTATTTTTAGTACAGACGGGGTTTCGCCATGTTGGTCAGGCTGGTTTCGAATTCCTGACCTCAGGTGATTCACCCGCCTCGGCCTCCCTGAGTTCTGGGATTACAGATGTAAGCCACTGTACCTGGCCTAACAACTTCCTTTAATCTATAATTAAGATCTGAATCCTGAAGACCTTCTGGAGCCTCAGTAAATTTACTTAATCTAAATGGGTCTAGGTGCTGGGGTGATTACCCTTATCTTGTCTTCTGCTACATTACGAAAGTTTGGGGAGTTCCATCCAACCTCCAATAAACTTGTTTGTGGCCGGGCATGGTGGCTCACGCCTGTAATCCCAACGCTTTGGGAGGTGGAGGCGGGCAGATCAGTTGAGGCCAGGAGTTTGAGACCATCCTGGCTAACATGGTGAAACCCCGTCTCTAGTAAAATCACAAAAAATTAGCCGGGCGTGGTAGCACGTGCCTGTAACCCCAGCTACTCAGGAGTCTGAGGCAGGAGAATTACTTGGACCCGGGAGCAGAGGTTGCAGTGAGCCCGAGATCGTGCCATTGCACTCCAGCCTGGGCAACAGAGTGAGACTCCGTCTCAAAAAAAAACCCACAAACAAACAAACAAACAAAAAACTTGTTTGTGGAGGCCTAGGGAGTTTCTTCAGACTCCAAATAAAACTTGTTTAATCCTAAATGGGTCCTGTTAAAAACTCCTTCATTATTTTGTCATGCTTTAAGGCCCAGGAAAAGCCTAGGCAAAACTCTTGGTGGGCTTTTGTTACATTCCAGCCTTTGTATAAGGGCACTGGCTTTTTTTTTTTTTGAGACGGAGTCTCGCGCTGTGTCACCCAGGCTGGAGTGCAGTGGCGCGATCATGGCTCACTGCAAGCTCCGCCTCCCAGGTTCAGGCCATTCTCCTGCCTCAGCCTCCGAGTAGCTGGGACTACAGGCGCCCGCCACCACGCCCGGCTAGTTTTTTGTATTTTTAGTAGAGACGGGGTTTCACCATGTTAGCCAGGATGGTCTCGATCTCCTGACCTCGTGATCCGCCCGTCTCGGCCTCCCAAAGTGCTGGGATTACAGGCTTGAGCCACCGCGCCCGGCCGGCTTTTTTTTTAGCTAAGGAAAGTGTTATGGAGGCCTGTGTTAGTGAGACCTGGCCTGCCACATTATTTTCTTGTGAGTCCTCACTAGAATTGCCCTTAACACTCCATTCACAGCAATCCAGGCCTTTTTCTATTCTGGTTCTCCACCTTCTTCCAGCTTCTACCCATTATGTAGTTCCAAAGTCACTTCTATATTTTCAGGTGTTTGTTACAGCCACAGCTCCACTCTCAGTACCAATTTTCTAGTCCATTTCATGTTGCTATAACAATATGACAGAGTGGGTAATTTATAAAGAAATTTATTTCTCACAGTTCTGGAGACTGGGAAGTCCAATAACAAGGTGCCTATATCTGGTGAGGACCTTCTCACTGAGCTATTCCATGGTGGAAGGCAGAAGGGCAAGATGGCATACCCACGAGAGAGAGAGCAAGAGATCAAATTCAAAGCCTCAGGCCCATCTATTATTGGCATTAAGCCATCTGTGAGGATGGAGCCCTCATGACATAAACTCTTCCCATTAGGCCCTGTTGCCCAACACTGTGGCATCAGGATTAAATTTCCAACATATGCTTTGTAGGAGACACATTCAAACCATAGCAAGTGTCTACATAGAAATGGTTTGTCTATTCGTGTAGTTTATTTTATTTTATTATTTTATTATTTTATTTTTTTGAGATGGAGTCTCACTCTGTCACCCAGGCTGGGGTGCAATGGCACAATCTTGGCTCACTGCAGCCTCCACCTCCCGGGTTCAAGCGATTCTCCTGACTCAGCCTCCCAAGTAGCTGGGATTACAGGTGTGCACCACACCGCCCGGCTAATTCTTTTTTAAATTTTTAATAGAGACAGGGTTTCACCATGTTGCCCAGGGTAATCTCAAACTCCTGACCTCAAGAGATCTACCTGCCTCGGCCTCCCAAAGTGCTGGGATTACAGGCGTGAGTCACTGTGCCTGGCTCATTCATGTAGTTTATAATAACTTCTTCAGGGTAGAAGTTTTTATTTATGTCTTTAACATATGTAGGATTTATTGTTGTGTATACTATGAGACAGGGGTCTAATTTTCTCTTTTTATGTATGGAAAAATATGAACAATTTCTTTTCTACTTTCAATACTTCAGATATGTGTCTAACCAATAAAGTCTTTTTAAAAACCATAACCATGGCTAGGCGTGCTGGCTCACGCCTGTAACCCCAACACTTTGGGAGGTCGAAGCAGGTGAACTCCCTGAGGTCAGGAGTTCGAGACCAGCCTGGCCAACATAGTGAAACCCTGTCTCTACTAAAAATACAAAAATTGGCTGGGCGTGGTGGTGTGCACCTGTAATCCCAGCTACTCAGGAGGCTGAGGCAGGAGAATCACTTGAACCTGGGAGGCAGAGGTTGCAGTGAGCCAAGATCACGCTACTGCACTCCAGGCTGAGCGACAGAGTGAGACTCTGTCTCAAACAAAAGAAAACAAATCAAAACAAAACAAAACCCACAATGGCATTATCACACCTAAAAATTAACATTAATTAATATTATTATTGTTTTTAGAGACAGGGTGTCGCTCTGTTGTCCAGGCTAAAGTGCAGTGGCATAATCATAGCTCACTATGAGTTTGCATTCCTGGACTCAAGTGATCCTCCTGCCTCAGCCTCCCAAAGCATTGGAATTATAGGTATGAACCACCATGCCTAGCTCAATTCTTTTATATTATTTAATCCCTTGTCTGCGTTCTAACTTTCCCAGGTATCTTTTTGCAGTTTATTTCTTTCTTCTTTAAAAACTATTTATTTCATAGAGATCAGGTCTTGCTATGTTGTCCAGGCTAGTCTTGAACTCCTGGGCTCAAGTGATCCTCCTCCTTGGCCTCCTAAAGTGCTTGGATTACAGGCATGAACCACTGCACTCAGCCCTGGTTGATTTCTTTAAATCAGGATTCAGGCAAGATTAACACATTGCATTAGATTGATACATCTCTTAAGCTCTTACAGCTCCTCTCCTCCTAATTTTTTCATGCCATTTATTTATTTAGGAGACTGGGTCATTTGTAAAAATCCTGCATTCTGGATTTGCTTAATTGCATTCTTGAGGTATTGTTGAACACAGTCATCTATCCACATTTCCTTTATTTATTTATTTATTTATTTTATTTTGAGGCTGAGTTTCACTCTTGTCACCCAGGCTGGAGTGCAATGACTTGATCTCGGCTCACTGCAACCTCCGCCTCCTGGGTTCAAGGGATTCTCCTGACTTGACCTCCCGAGCAGCTGGGATTACAGGCGCCTGCCACCATACCCAAATTATTGTACTTTTAGTAGAGATGGGTTTTCTCCATGTTGGTCAGGCTGGTCTCCAAGTCCTGACCTCAGGTGATCCACCCTCCTCGGCCTCCCGAAGTGCTGGGATTACAGGTGTGAGCCACTGCGCCCGGCCCACATTTCCTTTAAACTAGTCATTTGATCTAGATGCTAGATTAGATTAAGGGTCAATCTTTTTGACAGGAATACTTTCTATGTGACTCTATGTGCTTCCTATTTCATTAGGAACATAATGTCTAGTTTTCTAACTTTTTTTAAATTAATATTTAATTTTTAGAGTAATTTTAGATTTACAGGAAAACTGAGTGGATAATACAGAATTCCTGTATTACCCTCCACCCCTACTCGATTATTAACATTTTGCATTAGTGTGCACATTTGTTATAATTAATGAACCAACAGTGATACATTATAATTAATTAAAGTCTATAGTTTATTCAGATTTCCTTCAATTTTACCCAATGTCCTTTTACTGTTCCAGGGTCTTAACTGGGATACCAGGACTGTCTTATTTCTAATGATGTTAGTTTTCAGTAGTGGGTTCAGGTGGATGGGTCCATTATAAAGTTCCCCATTCAGGGGCACAGCGGATGTGCCTATAATCACAGCTACCTGGGAGGCTGAGCTAGAAGGATTGCTTGAGTCTAGGAGTCCAAGGCCAGCCTGGACAACATAATGAGACCCCTGTCTCTAAAAAAAAATAAAAATAAAAATCCATTCCAACTGTCTCTTAATGTTTTCAGCATTTATTGATAATCACTGTCTAGATCTATTATTTCATTAGGAGTTGCAAAATCATGATTTTAAAAATTCCATTATTTATTCAGCGATTATTAGCTAGAATTATTCTACAAAGAAGAACTTCGCCTTTTCAGCTATTTGGTTACTTTGATATATTGTACAATTTATCTTGCATATGTTTTAATGATTCTAATTGTTAATGATTATACTTATGTAGTGTCTGTGTGAAATTCTAATTACTTTTAGGTTTTGAAATTATTTTCACAATAGTATAAAGAAAATTAAGGCCCGGTGCAGTGGCTCATGCCTGTAATTCCAACACTTTGGGAGGCCGAAGTAGGTGGATCACTTGAGATCAGGGGTTCGACCTCAACTCTCTACTCTCCACAAAAAATACAAAAATTAGCTGGGAATGGTGGTGCATGCCTGTAGTCCCAGCTACTTGGGAGGCTGAGACAGGAGAATCACTTGAACCTGGAGGCAGAGGTTGCAGTGAGCTGAGATTCTGCCATTGCACTCAAGCCTGGGTGACAAAGCATGACTTCATCTCAAAAAAATAAAAAATAAAAAAAAAAAAGAAGAAGAAGAAAGAAAATTTAAAAAAAAATTACCCGGTCTGGTCTGATTAAAACAATGTTTTATGTTGCTAGTCAAAAGTTGTGGTTTTCAGGCATGGTGGCGTGTGCCTGCAGTCCCAGCTACTCAGGACCTGAGACGTTAGAATCGCTTGAACTTGGGAGGCAGAGGTTGTGGTGAGCCAAAGTTGTGCCACTGCACTCCAGCCCAGGAGACAGAGCAAGACTTTGTCCCCACTGCCCCGCCCCCACCAAAAAAAAAAGTTGTGGCTTTCATTTATTTCCCTCTAAGTGATTTCAGCCATTTATGCAGACTGCCCAAAGATAATGTTGAAAGGCTATTTTTTCTTCTTTTTTTTTGAGACAGGGTATCGCTTTGTCACCCAGGCTAGAGTGCAGTGGTGCAAACACAATTCACTGTAGCCTCAACCTTCTGGGTTCAAGGAATCCTCTAGCCTCAGCCTCCTGAGTAGCTGAGTCTACAGGTGCATGCCACTATGCCTGGCTAATTTTTACATTCTCTGTAGAGACAAAGTCTTGCCATGTTACCCAGGCTGGTCTTGAACTTCTGGGTTCAAGGGATTCTCCTACTGCACCATCCCAAAGTGCTGGGATTAAAGATGTGAGCCATGACACCTGGCCAAAGCTAACTGTTACATTCTTTTTTTTTTTTTGGAGACAGAGTCTCCCTCTGTCACCCAGGTTGGAGTGCAGTGGAGCGATCTCAGCTCACTACCACCTCTACTGCCTGGGTTCAAGCGATTCTCCTGCCTCAGCTTCCTGAGCTGGGATTACAGGCACCTGCCACCACACCTGGCTAAATTTTGTATTTTTAGTAGAAACGGAGCAGTGGGGGGGTTTCTCCATGTTGTCCAGGCTGGTCTCGAACTCCTGACCTCAAGTGATCCTCCTGCCTCAGCCTCCCAAAGTGCTGGGATTACAGGGATTACACTGCACCCGGCCTTAACTGTTACATTCTTTACCAAAAAAAGCCTGTCCAGACGCAGTGGCATGTGCCTACAGAAAACAGAAAAACAAAAAAGGAAGATATTACACCATGTTTGCGTGAATCAAAAAATTCCAAGCACTCAAACTGACATTAACAGTTAGTCCCTTCTGGGCACGGTGGCTCATGCCTATAAATCCCAGCACTTTGAGAGAACCAGGTGGGCAGATCACTTCAGTCCAGGAGTTTGAAACCAGCCTGGACAACATGGCGAGAGACCTTGTCTCTATAAATTAAACAAACAAACAAAAAAAAAAACAATTTGTCCTCATAGATTTTAAAAACTTAGTCACAATAAATAATATTTGTTTAATTTATGACATAATAGTTTGTAATTGTGTAATTAAGGAACTGAGATCCAGAAGTTGAAGTAAGTGGCCTGAGGGAGCTCAGTAATTTAAATACACAGGCCTATTAAACAAAATTAGTAATAAGAATATAAGAACCCCTTTTACAAAAGTATGGCAAGTCAGTTGTTTCCCTTCTGAATACAATCTACTTGTGTAAAGCAGCTTAATTTCCTCTTTTTTAAACTTTTTTTTTTTTTTTTCCAGATGGAGTCTCGCTCTGTCACCCAGGCTGGAGTGCGGTGGCACGAACTCTGCTCACTGCAAGCTCCGTCGCCTCCCGGGTTCACGCCATTCTCCTGCCTCAGCCTCCCGAGAAGCTGGGACTACAGGCGCCTGCCACCACGCCCGGCTAATTTTTTTTTGGATTTTTAGTAGAGACGGGGTTTCACCGTGTTTGCCAGGATGGTCTCGATCTCCTGACCTCGTGATCTGCCCGCCTTGGCCTCCCAAAGTGCTGAGATTACAGGTGTGAGCCACTGCGCCTAGCCCTCTTTTTTAAATTTTATTTTATTTTATTTTTTATTTTTTGAGACAGCGTCTCGCCCTGTTGCCCAGGCTGGAGTGCAATGGCTTGCTCTCGGCTCACTGCAACCTCCGCCTCCCAGGTTCAAGTGATTCTCCTGCCTCAGCCTCCCTAGTAGCCGGGATTACAGGCGTGCATCATCACACCCAGCTAATTTTTGTACTTTTAGTAGAGATAGGGTTTCACCATGTTGGCCAGTCTGGAACTCCTGACCTCAGGGGATCTGCCCAACTCGGCCTCCCAAAGTACTGGGATTACAGGCATGAGTCACCGTGCCCAGCGAGCAGCTTAATTTTCTAATAGTGAAAAAATTTATTAGAACCATAGAAAAAAGTAAGTATCTAGTAATTAGTCAAAAATTCTTTCCAATACAGTAGCCTCTTAGGATCTAGTCAACAAAATATTCCCAGATTCACTATAGTCATTTTGCTCAAAAATATTAAAACCACAATTGTTTAGAAATTAAGAGAGCATGCTCCAAAATTTTTAAATAGACATGTAAGATAAGGTCCTTGGCTAGTCCTAGTCCTGGAAGGAATATTTCACATTGTCTTCCTCATGGACATATTATTAGAAAGCATGTCCCTAATATTGGGGCACATACTCAGTTGAACATGCTAGACTTATCTGATTCATGATGATGACTGGCAGAGGTAACAGCTGAGGGTGAGGGAAACTTGGAATGCATAGTGAAGGAGGGAAATGGTGAGTACCGGTTATTGCCTGAGACAAACTACAGTATTGGAAAGCTATAGTTCATCCCACTCTTCTCCAAGTTTCCCCTTAGGAAAAGGAGCCCACAGAAGCCATGAAAAAATCTGCTTCCAGAACATATGTGGGGACATTGATAAGTGCAGAAAGAAGAGGTGGACTGTGGAAGCCATCGAGGTGCCCTCCACTCAGATCCCCTTTTAGGATAACCCGCTACTGGGAGCATAGCTTATTGACAATAGTTTCTGGTTTATTAGTATTTTTCTTCTTATGAGCAGTAATACTGTAACGTTAGTGTGCTTTCTTTCTGTTGCAAAGCAAAGATAAATGGAAACATCAAACCTTGGGTCTTGCCGAAGCCAACTGATAACTAGACCTAATTCAAATATCATTCTATACTAAGATGAGAAGGCTCTGGATTCCTTGAGTGGTTTTGTTTTGATTTTCTTTTCTTCTTTTCTTTTCTTTTTTTTTTTTTCTGAGGCGGGTTCTCGCTCTGTCGCCCAGGCTGGAGTGCAGTGGTGTGATCTTGGCTCACTGCAACCCCCGCCTCCCGGGTTTAAGTAATTGTCTGCCTCAGCCTCCTGAGTAGCTGGGATTACAGGCACGTGCCACCACACCCAGCTAATTTTTGTATTTTTAGTAGAGACAGGGTTTCACCATCTTGGCCAGGCTGGTCTTGAACTTCTGACCTCGTGATCCACCCGCCTCAGCCTCCCAAAGTGCTGGGATTATAGTCGTGAGCCACCATGCCCGTCCTGTTTTGATTTTCTAAAGGGAAAAGAGAGTCATTTTCACTGTGTTTTGAACAAAGAAAGTGGGATTTGGGAAAAAAGGAACAATATCATATTTTGGGGCATATTTTATCAAAAATAAAATCAGATCAAATTAAAAATTTAGGTTTACTGTGCATAAAAAAAGACAGTTTATGAATTTCAAACCAAAAGTGGTAAGAAGCTTGGCTCACAGCAATTACAGTACAGCTTATAAAGCGTAAATGAGGGAGTGTGTTGATCTTTATTGTGAATGATTATTGACAAAGACTGTCTCCTTTGACCAAAACTTTAGTCAGGTTTCTGTGAGTCCTGTGCTTAATTCGGCCAGATCTTGAGTTTACCTCTCTGTCCTTGTAGAATCCAGTTTGAGCAAAAATCCTGCTAAGTCAGTTTAGGGAAAATTCTCCATGCTTGGTATCTGACTACCCTTGATATCTTATCACCCTGGCCTGCCTTCAGCAACAATCCTATCAAGTCAGATTAGCCAAAAATCCCTTATCCTTGATGTTTCCTCTGAATAATTTTCCATCCACTGGTTCCCACCCTGCTCCTTTATTTTATTTATTTATTTATTTACATATTGATTTAGTAGAGACAGGTTCTCTTTATGTTGCTCTGGCTGTGCTCAAGTGATCCTCCTCCCATCTCAGCCCCCCAGAGTGCTGGTATGACAGGCATGGGCCACTGTGCCCAGCCAGCTCCATGGTTTTACATCTCCACTTGTCATTGTTGGAGTTGGAGTTGGAGTTGAGTCCAATCTCTCTTCCCCCACTGTGAGACTCCACTGCAGTGGTCCCTATACATATCACCATGGCTCTCCTTGAATAAAGTCTGTCTTACCATCTTCAGGATGTGTTTAGGTAATTTTTCAGACATTATTATAAACTTTCATTCTTTTTATGGCAAGAAAAGCTGTATAAACTTGTTTGCCTGTAGCTGATTGGTTCTATTTTATTAAATCATGCTGACAAGAAAGAATGGCTTAAATTTCCTTTATGTTTAGAGCTGGCATTTCAAGGGAAATTGAATTTCTGTCATGTGGCTATGGGCTTAGGGGTATATCCAAACTGTAGCCTCCATTTGAATTTTCTTTAGTAATTCCCCCCTTTTGGTCATTCTTTCAGTTGGATTCAGAGGCCAGCTATTTAGATTTACTCTTGGTCACGCCATGTTGTTTTTCCTTCTATAGACATGTGTAGGTTGCAAACTAGAATGATTCCTCTGATGATTCTTGTTCATGTAGTTTTTGAGGTTCAGTCTTCATGAAGATCATCTGTTGAGTCAGTGGCTCAAGCATTTAAGACTCTTGGGGCCGGGCGCGGTGGCTCAAGCCTGTAATCCCAGCACTTTGGGAGGCCGAGACGGGCGGATCACGAGGTCAGGAGATCGAGACCATCCTGGCTGACACGGTGAAACCCCGTCTCTACTAAAAAAAATACAAAAAACTAGCCGGGCGAGGGGGCAGGCACCTGTAGTCCCAGCTACTCGGGAGGCTGAGGCAGGAGAATGGCGTGAACCTGGGAGGCGGAGCTTGCAGTGAGCTGAGATCCGGCCACTGCACTCCAGCCCGGACGACAGAGCGAGACTCCGTCTCAAAAAAAAATAAATAAATAAATAAATAAGACTCTTGGGAGAATATGAGTTCAAGGAATATTATGAATATGACTAATAGGAGGATAACACCTCCTACTTGAGTTTTGAAAAATATCCCAAAGCCAAACTCCCCAAGAGCCAAGATTTAACCAATTAAATGCATCAACTGATTGTGCCTCTCCAAAATGGCGTAATATTTGGGTCTGATCTAAAAAATCAAGATCTCCAAGATTTTGGGCTATAATTCCTGACTTATTCATGGAGAAACAACATTTTTTTTTCTCTCCAATAAGAGCACAAGCTCCTCCTTGAGCAGTTAGGGTATCACAGACTCCTATTCTAGAGTGCAGCTGAAGCTAAACTACTCACGGATTCCATCACTTGAAAGTAAATTAAGATATCATTAAAACTCTTTTTGAGAGTTATAGCAATATTGATAAGTGATTTTTCTAGTTCAGAGACTCCCAGTTGAAGGAAGAGTACTCTAACAAAAGGATGAAATCCAGATCTCATGTGTGTAACTGGATTTCAAGGCTCATAAAAATTTTTTTAGTGGGAGGTTACTTTATGTACAAATGATCCCAAGTTAATTACTTGACTAGTATTTAAAAAGTCAGCCGGGCGCCGTGGCTCATGCCTGTAATCCCAGTGCTTTGGGAGGCCGAGGTGGGTGGATCACAAGGTCAGGAGTTTGAGATCAGGCTGGCCAATATGGTGAAACCCGGTCTCTACTAAAAAAATACAAAAATTAAATAGGATGGTCAAGGTAGACCTCATTGTGAAGTAACATTTAAGCCAAGACCTGAGGGAAGTTAGGCATTTAGTCGTGGATATGTGGCAGAACTTTCTAGGAATAGGGAACTGCCAGTAAGGGTGAAGAAGTGTAAGAGGTAGAGATGCAGGAGCAAGAGAAACGAGGTCAGAGAGGTACAGGGTAGGGGGGATATGTCAGATCCTGTGGGCCTTATAGATGACTGTAATAACTTGCTTTGCTTCTGAGGAAAATGGAGAGCTGTAATAGAAGTGAAACAATTAGCATACATTTTTACAAGGTTCACTGCAGGGGCCTTTGAAAACAGTATGCTGAGAATAGATAGGGCTCAAGGACAGTATCTCCAACTGAACTTTTAATGAACTCCTGTAGGCGCCAAGAAGGCGAGTAGATAAGTAAGAATATAGAAACAAGGTACTGAGTAGAAGGTTACATGTGGGAAAAGAAAGTTTGTTTTGCATTGCATTCTTTCTGCTGACGTGAGGTTTATGGAGTATAAATAAAGTGAGGCGGAGGCTCTGAGTGCGGCCGCCATGTTCTCTGTGTGTCTTTGTCTTTGTGTGTG